>NC_071468.1:22705056-22777556 GCF_028500815.1 Rissa tridactyla | reverse complement strand
GAGTGACTGAGGAGATTGGATGATTGAAGAACCCAGTAATGGTATGTGGAACATTTCTTTTGTCAGTCACTGATGCAAGCCTGGATCAGGTCGAGAATGACAAAAACTGGTGACCATATGAGAAATGAGTCAGTGCTGTTGGTATTCATGTTAGCGAAAATGCCATGATGATTGACAATAATTGGAACTCTTGTTAACATTATCAGCAGAGAGGGAAACTATGGTCTAAGCAGACAAAGGCTGATTGCTCCTCTCCTCTGAAAGCAGAAAAAGCCCTATGAAACAATAGTCAAGGCAGACAGGTGATTTGGTCTCTGCTCGCTATATAAGGAAGTTTGCTCAGTTTTAAGCGGAATCTACCCTGCACCTTTCAGTAGTCTTATATTAATTTTAATTTATGGATGCAAAGAAAAGTTAGGATGCCTCAGAAGTGAGTAAATCAAGTACCACAAAGAAATTACTCTCTTGCTCTTAGTCCCGAGAGAAAGATATAAAGACAGAAATTTCTATTCAGTCTTCTGGCTATGTTAGCTAAGAAAGTGACCTTTCATGTCTATTCCTTTAAATCTCTTACTTGAAAACCTGTTGTTTTAAATGTTCAAAAAGTGTCGGAATTTACCATTTGATGAACATTCTGACAGTAATTACAGTCAAAATTGAGTATCTTCTAAAGGATTTCTCATTTCCTGTTTTGTGCTGTAAGGCTGTTGGGCAAAAAATGACTCATTATACAAGGGAAACAGTAAATCAAACTTTAAATATAATATGTAACACTGAGCATCTGACAGATGGAGAAAATATATGGGAAGCTTGACTCTCATTGACATTTGGCCCCTTTCTTCTACACTGACAATGAAGAAGCTCAAACATTTCAATTTTTTTCTGTATGATTTTTCTCAGTTCTTGTAATCAGAGGTATTAGTGTTAACAATAGTATTCCAAACATTTAAGAGGAAAGTACTACTTTTGTAGCAGATAGAAACTCTTTAAAATACAGACATAGGTCTTAAACTGAAGTTGAGTTTTAAGTTTAGCCCCATTTATCCATCAAACATGCTGACACATTTATATTTTAAGAACCACTTGATTTTTACTAACATTTTGTAGCAAAAAGCCAGCATTCCTTTCTTTTATAAAATATGCTGTGATGGCCTAAGTTATGACTGTCTGCTGCTCGAGCTGGTCTGAAATTGTACCTCGTCCATGGCCAAGTGTCTCTTCAATCCTGCTTTGTGCTGTCACAGCAGGAACAGAGGCTGAATGCACAAGGTTTGGGTGATTTACTGAGTCCAGTTCTGGGCTCCCTGGCTCAAGAAGGACAGGGAACTGCTGGAGAGGGTACAGCAAAGGGCTACCAAGATGATTAGGGGATTGGAACACCTCTCTTACGAAGAAAGGCTGAAGGATTTGGGTCTCTTCAGTCTGGAAAAAAGAAGGCTGAGGGGGGAGCTTATCAACACTTATAAATACTTAAAGGGTGGGTGTCAGGAGGATGGGGCCAGGCTCTTTTCAGTGGTGACCGCCAACAGGACAAGAGGTAATGGGCACAAACTTGAGCATAGGAAGTTCCACCTAAACATGAGGAGGAACTTCTTTACCCTGAGGGTGGCAGAGCACTGGAACAGGCTGCCCAGAGAGGTGGTGGAATCTCTGTGTCTGGAGACATCAAAACCCACCTGGACGCGTTCCTGTGCAACTTGCTCTAGGGGAACCTGCTCTGGCAGGGGGGTTGGACTAGATGATCTCCAGAGGTCCCTTCCAACCCCGACCATTCTGTGATTCTGTGATTTTGCTGCTGACAGCAATCTCAACAATATCAGATCAGCTTCCTTCCTCTTCACAGCCATGTTCACAAGTACCACTCTCCATTCTCAGGGGTGGCAACACTTTACAGTTATTTTATGAGTTTACACACTTCACAAAGAAGTCGTGACTCCCATGCCACACCAAGCCTCTACAACCTGTCCCTACCATTGCAGATGATGTAAAATTGCAACCTAATAAAAAGGTCTTTTCAATTGACAAAATTCAAATGTGATGTGTTAAAAAGAAGGGGAGAAACATAAGGATCCAAAGTGCCACTGCAGTGGTGCAGAGACCTGAGTCTGATTTCAGTTAAAGTAGTACAAAATAGGAGAAATCCGTACAAGTCGGAGGATACATTACAGAACTCTAAGAATCAGAATTATGTAAGTCTAAGAATCAACATTGTGAAGACCAATGTCGGTCTAACTAGGCAGATGTTTACAGGAGAAATTGAAAAAAAATACGAACCAAAACATAAATCAAGAATGAAAAAAGAGATATCAAATGCTATTTAAACCAGAGAAAATAATAATAGAGAAAAAAAATGAGGTCATACATTTGGAGTAAAATGTATGGTCTTGGTTTTCTTTTTATAATAAAAGTACCATAAAAATGGAAGGTTTTGTTTTTATAATAAAAGTATCATAAAAATGGAAGGAGGCAAAGCTAAGGGCATCCAGAATGATACAAGGACTCAAGGGTCTTATATATTCTGAAAGGTTAGAAAAAGTAGGTCTGTATTGTTTGGAAAAAAGGATCTTATGAGGGACTTCAATGAGATACATGAAACTCTAAAGGGACCGAGGAAGAGAGATGCAGCAATGCTATTTGAGCTAGTGTCAAATGCAAGCTCAAGGGGACAGAAAATTATGCCAGAGAAAAGCCTGACAATGAAATTCTCTAGGTGGAAATATCTTATACTAAGAGCAAAATACTGAAGATTGCAATGACTGCAAATAGTTTAAATACTTAAAAAAAACCAACCACCAAAACAAACCAAACAACTTGGGAAAGCGATGTTGGAAGAAATAAATATTTCTGTAAATGGAAAGACTCAAATCAAAGTTTGAGTCATGGTCTTACTTTAGCTCCACAGGAAGATATGACCCAGAATTAAGTTTTTCCCTCTCAATTTGACAAGAAATTAACAGTGGAAAGTCCTTTGAACTTGGACTTTCAACACCCCACAACATCATTTCACTCCCAGCATGCTCCATCAAGTAGTCAAGTCAAAATTCAGTAACCCAATGAAACATCAGACTAGGAGAATTAATTGCAACGTCAATCCCTGTCTGGCCCTTCAGATTCTCCCCTGTTTGAAATCGTCGCTTTGTTACTCAGCTGCATGCTGTCTCACAGCTTATCCAGCTGCCACCTTCCCACTCTGGCACCAGCTGGGTCACAGGACACTCAGTGGGCACTTTCCTCCTCCTCCCCTCCTTCTCTACAAAAAGGAAACAGTCTGAGGTCACACAGCAGCACGTGTCACCAGCACCTTCACCCCAAATGTGCCACGTGACACTGGTACCCCCCCCGGCAGAGGAACTAATTGCTGTGAGCAACCATCATGCCTATCCACCAGGAACCCGAGCAGGTAGGAGAAGAAGAAAGCCACATAATAAACATCAAACCCCCAAAAAACTCTTGGACAAAAATTGTGTTAAAGTGAATTTAAAGGTGAGGGAGACATCAGTACCTGAAGGGCAAAAATCCTCACAGGGTCTCACATCATGCCCAAAAGAAGCCATTCTGAGCATACAATTACTCTTAACATTTTCTGCAGTGAAACCATCAGAAAAAAAATGGATGAATATGATCAACAGTGTTTGCAAACAGAATTTTAATCCCAACTGGATTAATATAATTCGATCGAGTGGCATCACTGGAGGCTAGAGTAGGGGTTGACAGGGACCCTAATTTCTGTGTGAATCCTTATATATACTGTCTGCGTTTCTTAAGTCAAATTTCAGAGTTCTGACTTTCTACAGAACTGCAGATACCTACTACCTTATTGTTATGGGGATTAACATCAAGTTTTATAACACTGTGAATATGCCTTCAAGTACCTGTTTATCCTTACCTAAAACTATTCTAACTTTTCATCCAAAAAGAGGTATTTATCGATATTTCTGGCATCAAAATTAATTGCTACGGGCTATCCCAAATGAGCCTGAACTCCAAGAAAATTATTTAATTTTGGAGCTAGAAATTTGAAATTTCACATATACAAGCGATGAGGAAAGGCAACAGATAACAGAGGTAAACCTAGCATCTATTCAGTACCATATTTCCAACAGACAGGCAATATCTCAAGATGCAGTGCAAAAGGATATTTTACATCTAATTAGGCAGGGAAGCCAAGCTGAATGGGTTAAAATTTGCCACAGACCCCAAGTACGTGATTTTCTTAACCCCCTAAGGGTTCAAACTGCACTGGGAGGAAAAAGCAATTATGCAATGAATAGGAGAAGGGAAAATACGTCCCTGACTGGTTTGCCTGCAACAAGGTACAGATTCCTCAGTGGTCTGCAGAGAGCAGCTGAGCTCCCCAGCTTATTCTTTGACCACACCTGAAATAAAAACTAAAGCATATTTCGGGGAATAGGAAAACACAACAGCTCAGATAATGTCCCAGGCAGTAAATTCATTACAGGCTCATCAGAGTGGATGCCTGCAATAGGAAGATTAAATACCCATTTACCAGCATCAGAGGAGAGTTTGGTTTTATAATGTATTGTCCCCTATTCCCCGTGAGGCTGCTTTGTTTGATAAAATGCTGAGTGTGGTGTAAAAATATCCCTCTCTCTGTAATTTGCACTCCTCTCCATTTAAAGCTATTCTTGCTGCAAACGAGAATTGAAAGCTGCTAAAATTAAGTGGTGTCAGTTCTCAATGACACTTTAATGATAGAGCGCTCAGCAAATGAGATGAGAATGAATTCCAGCTTCTCTGCTAAAGATAGTAACCAGCGCTAAACAGTATAATGCTCCGACTGGGCTACACTTCACCTGCTTCATTCATATTTAGTAGAACTGAAATAGGGAAACTATAATTAAAATGGTCATAAAACGAAAAATGCTAATTCCTAATAGAGATGGCAGGAAACAACTGAAGCCTGTGAAGTCAAAGCACAGCCCTTCTTTGTCACATCCGTACTGCCACCGAGGCTATCGCTGGCTGACCACAGGGCTGATGTGGGGCTATGGCACATTTTCCTTGCTGCAGAAACCGCCGCTCCCATCAAGCTCGGTATAAAGCTACTTAACTGACACAGGCAAGGGAAAAATGGAGATTAGGAAATCCTGCATGGTTCTGGGCTAAATGAAACTACTGCCTCTGAAAGAGCATTCAAGGAAAAAAACCAACAACCCAACATGTAAACACTTCATTTCTCCAAGTATTATATTGCTTGGACCTTCAAGGACGTCCACCCAGCCTTCTGCACAGATCACGCCTGTAGCTTCACTACCGTTTAAGAAATAACAACTTCAGAGTATGTCAACTGGGTGCTGTCACCTCTGTGGCCCCCCTGTGCCGCTTTGGTGTTGCAAAGGTGGTTCGTGATGGGACAATTATTCTCTGAAAAAAAATTTTCTTGCTCGGGCTTCTGAGCATAGCATGGCAATGGGAGGGTCCTTCTGTTGCACTGGCTCTGGTGCAGGGGGAAACGCAAGCTCTAAATTCAAATAGTGCCTAGGCAGAGCCACTTCTGCCCCATATGGCATGGGCTCACAGCCTGCATTTGTACTGCACTTCTTTCTACAAACTGTCATGAAAGAGAAGTAAATTGTTCCCAGCCCCTGACAAAAACTGCGTTATTTTTGTATAATGCTATCCCATTCAGTTGGATAACCACGTCCGTCAAATACGTGAATGGAAGGTAAATATTAAGGCATACGAAGTATAAAAAGCAGTCATTATGGAGAGAGAAGCATTGATTATTACAGGAAATTTTCAGTAGGCTTACAATTACAAAAGCCTTCCTGTAATAAGGTGAGTTAAGGTTTCAAAATTGCAAGTGCTTGCAGAATATTCCATATGACTAGAATAGAGATGGAGTCATTTGTGATGACTGACAACAAAATCTTGATACCTCATAATAATATCAGTTTTTCTTTACAAGTACAATATATTTGACGGATAAGTTACCCTGCAAATACGTTATAAAGTTTTAAAATAGGGTGCACGCACTATTTTCCCACTCTTGATGAAACCAAACTGCATTTGTACTACAAGTCTTTACCTATAAGTACTTCTTCAAATGTCTTCAAACAAATACTTCACTGAAGGGAATTCCCCATTTCTCAGTTTCGTGTGGTCAAAAGAAAAAAGCTTTTGCATTTGCACATAACAGAACATGTCCAAAGCTATGTAAATGTCTAGGACTTTTAAGACTGATGGCCTAATGGGCTGAGTGCAGCTGAAATAGTCATGAGTGAATAAGAACAGTAATTTCACACAAATCTCTGCATTTCTCTCCATACGATGATCCTATCCTGACTGTACAAGTACTAACTTGACAGCAACTGTCAAGAGCTTCTTAAAGAGCTACCTTGACTATTGTTGCCACTACTTGCAGATCTGATAATACTGTATATAGAGCTTTTATACAATATGTTTGAGTGTCTTCTGTTATGTACATAGTTCAAAACATATATATTCTTTCTGCAAAGACTGTGTGACTTTGGTCATTTCAGAGTTCATTCAGGCACAGACAGGTCACAAGCCTCCCTTCCTGCCTCCCTCCCTTCCTAGCTCAGCTCTGTTTCAGGAAAGCAGGTTTTTATGGTATAATCAAAGGAGACATGAGAAATCTTCAACTGTTGCATGATAGTTACTTTTCTGTATCTTACTCTGGCATAATTATGGTAAGGTAAACCAAAGCTACCAAAAGAACCCTGGATCAATTACTACTTCTGCTATTGATTTAACCGGAAAAATAAAAAATAATTAGTACCCCATAGATGATGATTACACATGCAGTTCTGCTCGTCGGGTTTCAGAATGACTTATGAACACGAAGCTCCAGATTAGCAAGCAATCTCAGATAAATTTATATTGAAATTTTATGATGATAAATGTATGCACATCAAGACGTGGCATAGACAGATTTTGCTCCTGCTCTTTGGGTAGCCAGGACTGGAGGCAGAAAAGAAATCAAGTGTATCCTGACACCAGCAAGTTAACCTGTTTGGCTTATTCCAGCCCCAGGTTCTTCCTCTCAGTTGTGGCCAAGTGCTGCCCCTCACCCACTGGGAGATGTGAAGTAAGGTACCAGCTCGCAAGCACCATGAGTGAAGGAAGTTGGTATGGGCTGACTGGAAAATAATGTAATCACTTTCCCTCCTCCAAGTACCCCAGCATGGGTGGATGTGTGAGGGAGACAAGTGGGAAAGGGAACTCCGCAGTCTACGTATAATCCTCTGAAATTTCCTTTGTGCAAGGGGAACTGTGCATGCTGACGGAAAATGGGTGCACCCTGGAGAGCACACCTTCCTTGCACACAGTTCATGCTTCTTTTGACTCCCAGCCAGCCCAACATCTTTCCGTTCATCTTCTGTCTTGTACATTGGAGTAAAATGAACCAGATTCACTGACAAATCCGGTGTGGTACTGAGCATCAGCAGATGCTAACGTTTCTGATCTCCTATGAGTTTGAAGCACCTTGCATATTTGGTCTCTTAGACTCTTAGAAAGGTATTAGGCGAACAAAACAAAAGAAAAAAAAAAGAAAAAAAAACCGTCTTCCTATCAAAGCAGTTTTACAAAGCTTCGGAAACGGCAAGACAAAATAAATATTGAGTGAGAAGGAAAAAAGCCAGTATTGCATCGAATACTTGCCCCAGGTCCTACAACAGCAAAAATGAGGTGACATGCAGCCATACATGAGTGGACAACATGTCAGCTGCACAGAGGTTCTCCTCATCGTCACACATGTCCCCTAACTGGCAGTTTACCCCCTCAGACACAATGTTAAGAGACACAGCAAGAATGTTCTCTTTTTGAAAAGTGTCACATAAAGTAGCTTACCAGCCTGGTTGGCAGAAAATCATATTTTCTGATATCTGATGTCACATTTTATTAGATTTAGGATACTATTATCCTACTTACTTAGGGGTTTAAAAGTATCCTTTTTATAGATAATGCCACAGGTAGAATGTTAAACTACAGACGTTTTGCAATAAAGGACTAGACTGTTCCTTATACACATCTGGTATTTTTTGCCCCAAACAATGCAGTAGTTCAGTATTTTTTATCTTCTTTTTTTTTTTTTTTTTTGATCCTTGCACATTTGTCCTCAGTTCATCCACTAACCTATGAGTGAATCTGGTTATAGACTCCAGAGCAGAACTCTGGAACTATAATTTGTAGTTCTTTTAATATATTTTAATGAGATACAATTATTTAATACTCATAGATGGTTTCATCTTAACTTCAGAGCTCAGACAGCAATTGTCCTTTCAGTTCAAATATAATGGCATTTACTGTAGTGCTTGGTAGCAGTTTCCACCTGCTAGTAAATAACACGCACAGTATACACGTTGCAATGCTTGGGATTATATCATTTCTGAATTATCCCTTTACAGGAATGTAAAAAAGTTTTATCTTGATTTCAGTTATTAGCGGATCTTCAAACAAACCTTATTATTGAGTCAAATTCTCTTTAAAGTCCTTAAGCCAAATTTTGATTATTCGTTATTGAGTTTTTCTGAAATGACAGCATTTTCAAGTTCTTGACATTTTAATTTAATTAATATTGTTTTCTGGATATAGTCATGCTCCTATTTAAAGCAGCAAAATCTGTGTGCATTTAAGGGCAGAATTTGATTCATACCATCAAGTACGTTCATTATTACCATCAAAAGACAATTACTTCTGATGTATTCTGGAAAAAAGGCTTATTTACTTAGATGAGAATTGGCTTGTTTACATAGATGAGAATTAGCTTTATTCACCAGTTGAAATACAAACGTACCTTTTCTATATCAATTTTACAATATTTAGCGATTAAAATATAGATTTTATCCCTAATCAGTGTCTACATCTTTAGTTACTTATCAGTGCTATAATTAGCGATAGTAAAGTGTTACTGATAGGTATCCAGCTGAACAGCAGGTTCTTGGAGTATGGGAAGAAAAATCCTCAAAGATGCGTGGCATTCTTGAATTGTTCATACAGCTCTGCTTTAGACATAACTGTTGTGAGAAAGAGGAGACAGAAAAGAGAATGCTGATCAAATATTAATATTTACTGACATTAAATAGCATGAGTTTGGCAGGGGTTCTTTAGTGTTACTTACTTACCAAAGGGAAGCGGCTCCACAGGAACTCAGAAATAGGATTTAATTTCTGATAAAGAAGTGCATTTTATAGTGTACGCTATTAGCTGCTGCAGGCTTTAAAATAAAAAACCCAGAAGACAGAGTGATGCTTTTAATAAGGAGAAAGAACCAGACACTAGCAGCACTCTGTCTTTAATATTTTCCAGAATTTTCTCCAAACAGAGCTGCAAAAAATCTCATTCCATAGATTCGAAACATTTAGGTCAGGAATTGTATATATTAAATTAAGAGATCTTCAAAGGAATTGTAGATATGACATTAAGGGCTATGCAGCTGAGTAAGGAACGTCCTTCTCACTGCCAGGCTAAGCCAGCAAGCCTGATGTGTTCTTGGAGCTGCTGGCCAGCAACAGCTTTAGTTTGATGGCTCCCATTTGCTGGTGATAATTACAGATCTCAAGGCACATTTTGCAGGAAGGAGGACACTACTTTCACTTCCCTTGGTAGAGCAAAAAATATTTCCCTACTTTTGTTGGACAAGTTTCCTAAACAAACCTGCTAGATGACACCAAGTCACTCCCCAAACCAGAAGCACTTTTGTGAGAAATTTCCAAACAGATATTTTTAATGCAGTTTATCACCCCTTAGAGTAAAAGACACATTTGAACAAAATCAAGGAAAAGACTGCTAAATAAAACCTTTTTCCTCACAGAATCCTTCTTTACTTAATTATAGAGAGTAAGAATTCATAGACTTTAGTTCAACTTTTTTTACTCTCTTTTAAAGTTTATCATTCCTTGGGGTAACTCCATTAAGTGACTATTTCATCACCTCCACTGACAATACATCTTTTTCTCTCTTAAACATAATGTGCCAATCCAATACAACTATGCTACTTATACTTCTCAGTCACGATTATATTTTCAATTTTGTAAAAATGAAATATTTTTCTGTATTGTCTAAAAAGTCCTCATTTATCTAAATGCAGTCACTGTTTCTTTCTATGATTTTAAATCTCCAGATTTTAAGTTTTTCTGCTTTTACTGAGAGTCATTTTTACATTTCTGTAAATTATTTCTCTAAATCACTCTATCTTTTGTATTAAAAAAAAAAAGAAGTAACTAGCTTCATATTTAGATCTACAACTGACCTTTAGGATTGGTCTCCTTAGTGTACATTTTAGTAGGCATAATTGTGTTGAAATATGAATTAATTTGGTACCGGTCTCCCCTGCATACCCCAGATTATTTTAAGAAGATGAATGTAACCTTCAGCTGTGTTCTGTAGAGGTTTTATTCCAGAGCCTTTCACTGTGATTTGAGATTGAAAGCTTACCAATATTTGAAGAACGCCATTGAGCACTAGGCTGTATTTGTTTGTCTCCTAAACTCATTCAATTAGGAAAATAATCCATTATGGAAAATCTTGATTAAAAGTTGGCTTATTCTCCCATTTGACTAAAATTCAGCATTACACTGAATCAATTGTTCAGTACTTCTGTGAAACCTGTATCAACTGCAGGCAGAAGACTAATTGCTCTGCTGCTCTTGCATCTTCCTCACCTTTTCTGTCATCTGATTATAAAGTCTACTGGAGAACAATAAACATGCTCTAATAGTGTGGTTTCACTTGGTCCTTGACCCTATTCCATGGCAAAATGAGAAATACCAGAAATCATGACAGCCCAAGGGTACTTTGGGGTGAAGAGGATTTTCTGGGCTGGAGGCTTTAGCTCCACAGCCCCTACCCTGTCCCAGGACGGTGACCGTGTCATTGCTTGTTCCTGCCATAAACTTCATGGGTTTCTTAGCTTTCTGAATCTTGAAAAAAGTCTTCAGGATTTAGTCCTTTGCATATTTCGACAATGACAACAGCAAACAAGGCTAATCTCGCCTGCCAACAAAATGTTTTTATAACTCCATACTAAATCCCTAATTAAAATCGTCACCTAGAAAACTCTGCAGCAAACAAAGCAGTTGAGGTTGGGTTGCAACCTGAAAGCTATGTGACTGGAGAGGACAGGTTCTTTATCGCACAACTTAATCTCAAAGTCATCTGTATCTTCTTTGTCTGCGTTTAGCTCTGGAAGAGCTAATTCTGTGCAGCCATTCAGTCTGCTGAACAATTTCGGAGGGTGAAGCCCTGGCCTCAGCCAAATCAGTTCCAAAACTCTTGTTGATTTCAATAAGGTCTGGCTATAGCTTCAAATGTGGCAATAAAGAAAAAAATATCAGTCATGAAATACTAGTGGGTTTGCTTCTCAGCATATTTTTATTTCCAGTTTATGTCTCCTTTGGCAAACGCGATAGCTTGCAGCAATTAGAAATCTTGACTCAGGAAGATTCTCAGACATAAACAAGAATATTGCCATAGTTCTCAATCAAAACTTCATGGAGAAGCTTTTCCAATTTATTCTTACAGTATGACTAATTCTTTTTACTATTTCCATAAACAACATTTCTGCCAATTTTCCCTAGTTTTCACACAGGGTGGCTTTTGCTAAATGTAGTTGAACTCTAATATTGAACCAGCTAACTTCTAACACTAAAACTGCAGCATGAGGATTGATTTATTTTTGTTTCAGTTCTTTTATATCTCAGTTCCTCTTTTGGCTTATTTATGGGGTTTTCCTGCAGTTGAGACATTGTGTATTGAGAAGTTTGCCTAGTGGAACATTTTAAAAGTAAAATAAGAAGCTATACTTTCAGTATATTGCCAGCAAACCGTAATGTTAGCTATCAAAACAGTCTTTTATCTTGTTATTTGATGAAGAGACAAGAGAGAAAAATTGACATAAACACTGAAAAAAATCTTCAGCTGCTTCAAAGTTTCAATGGCTAGTATCTTCGCTGGCAAACATACGTTTGAAAAGCAACTTTAGAAACAGTCCAAAATAATGCAAGAAAAAACAGCTTTAGGAAACAGGCACATACTGGGTATGGATTTATTGAGTTTAATATTACTTCCACTTAGAATTATAAACTGGAATCAAATATTTGCGAAATTTAGGGAAACCCTATTTTAATACCTCAGACTGAGAGGTGGGAGTGAAATTAATGTGCATAAATAATGTGGGTAGGTGAAGCTGAGCACAATGGAAGTAGGAGAGTTACTGAAATAACTTTGAGGTCAGTAGTTGCAATGAAAATAGATAAGATTTATGGCAAAGTAATTCAATCAAATAATCTGAAGTGGGTCAGAAGTATTTCATTCTAATGCAGTGTTATAAAATCTATAGACGCTGTGCAATTAAATGAAAAGCAAAAGCAAGCCATAGATTGTTGCCAAAGAGAAGAGAATAAAAGAAAAAGCAAAAGAAAATGTCAGCTGCAGAAGATCTCATTTTGGAAACCTACAATATGTTGATTGATAGGACTAGCATTTTTCAAGCTCTGTCACAGCTGAAGTATAAAGCTGTCAGTGCACATGATAATGATGGATGCTCTAAAACATGCAAATAGCATGAAAAATCATTTCTCACATAATTTTGGAAGATGAGAGGAGTTGTGAACTGAGGGGAGAGGGGAGGGTAGGTCAAGCTTAACATTCAGCCAAGAGGAATAGGCGGCTGCCTTGCCACTGTTTGAGTTGTTAATTACTATGCAAGTGAAACAATGAGTTATGCGGGCCTTCTGCAAATTTTCCCACGGAAATTTTATTGTGACTGGTAGAGGAAGAGCAGCAGAACCGCAGCTTCGGAGCTGAACACAATGGTGTGCTCCCCCGGAACAAATCTGCGCAAAAGGCAATCTGCTCCAGGCACTGCCGGCACTTTCAGGAATGTGTTGCTTTAAGAATGTGCGGTGTATTTCAGAGGTGACATTTACAGTATACCATCAATATTGGGGGTGTTTCAGTTAATTAGCTATTTTTATTAACACTGAAGTACAGTAAAACCCAACGTAAGTGTTAAGAATGCAAATTAGCGCTATCCCCAGGCTGATCCAGCTCAAGGCAGTGAACTATCACACACTGCCCCCATATTTATGGTGGTTTTTATTTTCTAGACGGAGCAAAGTTTGCTCATACTATCAACTTCCAGCTGATTTTCACCTCTTGTTGTGCATATGCCTGTGCTGGCCTGTGACAAAGTTCACAAGAATCAACAAAGTCCAATCTTTAGGTAGCTGGATTTTATTTTCATTATTAGTTGTGTAATTTTCAGCAAAATTATATTCATAACTGACTCTAGTGAAAAAGAAATACACATTAATGCTAGTTTTGGGGTTTGGTTGTTTTTGTTTTTAATAGTTACAATGATAGATCCTCTAGCATCTAAACTGAGGAAAAACAGCACCATATAAAATAAAGCATTAATTATATGAAGGGCCTTGCCTGGGCCCCATGGAGTGCTTAAAAGCTACCCAGCTCACAGCCCTTTCTATTCAAAACTTGTTATTCCTTGGTTCTCATTCCATATTAACTTTTGACTATGCCTTAGTTTCAAAACGCTGCCTTGCTCAACACAGTTCTACATACTGGATCTGGTCTCTACTGAACCTTTTTGCTTGCTTCATCCCACCAAAAGTGTTAGCTCCCTATGAGCCCACCTGTGTGTTTTCAGGTCTGCCTCCACGTTTGCCTTTATTTTATATATGTTTTCCTTCAATCTCAGGGTTCCTGCTACCAACTTCCAAGCATTCTAGTCCCTCCTAAACAGACACCACCTGATATCAGGTCTTTACACGTCTGTATCCTTCCAACAGTTATACCCTTCCTAAATTTGACAATAAGGAAATGAAAAAAAAATTATTAAGAAATGCAATCCTAAATCTTTCACTGTTTTGCATTCAGTCTTATCTGTATCTGTATGTTAGACCGCAAGCTGTTGGAGGCAAAGACTGTCTCTATTCCTGCTGTGCATACTGCTGAACACACTGTCACACTCCACAAATTACAAATAATGAGCAATGACGATAGACCTTATTTTCTACTGTCTTCCATCTTATTGCTATTTAGCTCTGCACAAAACAAGTGTCAAAGAGGTGACATTAGCAAGCGCTGGGGTACCTCAGCAGCTCAGCATGTTTTAAGTTGAACCCTCATTCATAAAAGAGGACAAAAAACTAAACACTTCAGAAAATTTTATCTAAATATTTTAATAAGTTGAATTTTTAGTTGAGTTCCGAGTCAATACATTTTAAACTTAATTTTGTTACATACTGGTACCGTTTCTCAATAATCAGGCTCTGGTCTTGCTGTTTCGAAATGCCTTGTAGTAGGTAATTCAAGAAAGCGAGGTTTTAAATGAATCTTGTTCTGATTTTTTTTTTCCCTGTTGGATTTCATCTTTGAGCAATAGCTGATATCCATGTCCAGATATCAGTAATTCCTCATAGTTGTTATTCAGCAGGATTATGCTCTTTTGGACAAGTTCAGATTTAAAATGAGTAATAACTCACTGTTGCTGCTGGTGAGTTCACATCTCTCTTCATGTTGCTGTTTTACTTTGACTGTTAAGATAGAAAGAGCCCCAAGGTGGGTGGGGTGACAAAGAAATTTAAGAGGAGTTCTGAAAATCAATGTATATCTAAGTAAATCGTAACCCAAAGGTGCTGTGCTGGATTCGAACCAGCTCAAATAATACCACAGGATAGATTAGCAAGACTTTTCCCCTTGCCACAATTAAAACGCACGTAACAAAAATGGCTAGATATCACCGAGAGCCTTACGTGAGGCAACTCCCCAGAAAGCAGATGCAATGACTGCCCAGCATCTAAATTACCAGGCGGAGTTTACAGAGCAGAGATGAGAAGCACTATGGCCAAGTAAAAAAATCTCACTCATCTAAAACGTGGCCCACAGCCAACTTTTCCCAATAATGGTAGGTGACAGGCCAGAGCTGATCCAATGTGCATTTTAATTGGTGGCAAACTCAAGTAACAAGCCATTGCTGTTCATCTGTCAAAGAAGGAAAAAACCAACACGTAGCACTGTGTTTGTTTTGTTATTGGAATATGTACTACATATATTTGTATGTAAATTAGTTGGAGGTCTCTGGCATCTAGCAGGAATAGAAAGTGGCTTTTTCCCTACTGCTTTTCCTAATATGTACATCTCTAAAAGAGAAACAAATGGGAAGAGATAACATCTTTGTGGTCTGATGGAGTGAAGAAGACCCCAAGTCATACTTAAAGCAGCTTGATAAATTGATCAGTGGCAGCTCACATAAGTAAAAGTTCTCAGAGGAAAAATGGCAACTATGTGTAATGATGCTTTTGCTTCACTTAAATACTGTGAAAAAGTGAAATAGCCTAATGCGGGCTTTTCAGACTAAACCATGCCACTGACTTGAGAAAGCTTCCTTCTCATTTTAAACAGCTTCCAGAGAGTTTAACTGCTTTCATACAGGTTTTACTTTAAAACATGAAAAATGAGCTCTAAAACTCCTATCAGGCCCTGGGTTAGCAAACATCCTTCATTAGCATACACAGCACCTTCTCCCTCTTTGTTTTGTTTTGTTTTTTTCTTTATAGCCTCTATATTAACAAAACAAATCTGATCACTCTGAAAGGGGCCGAAAGGAAGGTTGCATTGTTTAAGGGCAGGCTCTTGAAACCAAAAGGACTCTAACCAATTTCTTACAACCGAGAGGTGGGTAAGAGTTTCATGTGTTGCAGAGTATTCATGTGCTGCTTAGGAGAGCACAGATTGCATTCCATCAAAGGCAATTTTTCAGAGGTTGTCCCTCCTTTTGCTTTCCACGAAAATGAATCTATACCATTTACATGGAGCGCTTAACCTTCAGACTGTCCTTACTACAGCAACACTACTCCTATTGCAGATACATGTTTACTTAGACAAATCTAATTTACCCTTTGTTAATGTGTGCTGTCTTTACTTGCTATATTACATTAAAGTAGAAATAGAGTTACAAAAAATTATCTTGCTTAAAATCATTCATAAGCTTTCATCAAGGGAATAAATTTACCAATTTCTCTCTTAGTTTATAACCATCCACTGTACTAACTTGACCTTTACCTAAACAGGGCTATAATTGCAGTTAAGATTATATAATTTACAATAACAACAAAAAATTACTTTTGAGGAACTGCTACTGGGCATGAATGTCTCACAGCCATTAAATGCATCATTCATCTTGAGAAGAAAATTATTCTTATCCACGTCGACATTTTTAACATAAACTGTAGTACTCTCTGTTGGCACTTTTTTACGTACCCATTAATCTCAATAGTAAAGCATAAGTCTCACCCACCTATTCTCTGAAGTTTGGATGTCACTACTGTGTACAATAAAAATTGTATATTCATGAACTCCATTTGTTTTATGTCCTTCTCTCTGTCAAAGTCTCCCAAGCAGCATATGCTTTGCTCTGTGGAGAATAAAATCAAATTTGTCTGTCTTGTCATATTGTCATCAAAGTGATACTATCACAATTAGATTAACATTTTGTGAAGGAGCTGAAGGGAGGGAGAGGAAATAGGAACACATTATAGAGAATCCTAGTTAACCCTTTCTCTAGTATAAACCCCCCTCTTAGTGGCACCCAGAGGTAAAGAAAGCACTCGGGCAACACTGTCCAGCTATTGCAGTCCTCCTTGGGGTCAGCAAGGTTACTTATCCATCCTGCAGGTATGTTTTCGTCCAGAGGGCTGTCATTACTAGTGAGAGCAACTGTTGGGAACAGAGCCCTTCCCAGTGATGAGCGAGCGCGCAGCCACCCAGAGGGAGACTCGGTCCAGGGGGCTGCTGGCAGCACACCGGGGCACCCGCTGCCGTGTGGCACACCAGGCTGTAACGGGATGCTGCGGGGACAACAGGAGCACCATGGGTATGTCTGCCAACTAGAAAAGAAAAGTTTGCAAGTAGATGAAAAAGAGCAATCAGTCCTTTTTTTTTCAGGTTTTGCTTCAGTTCAACTTTCACATTTATTCATTTGTTAAATGAAAAAAGTACGAATTGGTGATTTGGTCAGATAAAGGGACAAAAACCAGACTGTTGTATACAGGTGAAGAATAAGTGTCTTTAAATTTACTCACACCATGCAGCACTGCATTTCCCCACCCCCTGCCAGTGTACAATGTCCATGCAATAAATTATGCTAGCTCAGGACAAAGATATGTATCTGTACAACTTACCTTCTTATTACAATTGCATCATCTGCACATTGATCCCCTTCTCCACGGATTAATTCTAACATGAACAGTCTCTGATACTTATTCTTCAAGACAGGCCTGCCGAGGCTGTATTTTCTCTTCGTTCTACTATATGTGAAGACACACACCAAACTGACAAATCCAACTGTCGGTCACACACGTCACAGCACACTTACTTTATCTTAGAATCTATGTGAAAGTTATCCGTTGTTCAGATTGGGACTATTTCTTTAATACATTTTTTGTAAAGTCAGGTGGTATAGTTACCATAATTTCCATTGCACCATACTTGAAAAAATAAGTAAATAATTTTTTAAAAAAGGACCAAAAGTAATTCTTACGCCTCCATGCAGAACATTACAGTATTTCCCACCGACAGAAATCAGTGTTGCCCGTGCCTCTGGGAAACAAATTCTATTCTCTCTGGTCAAATTTATTCCTTTTCCCAGCCCTGTACTGTTCTTACATGTGAGTATTTAAGGACATCATCTCTTTTATGTAAGAGAAAAATGGAAAATCGCCTAGGACTGAATCTTAAGTGCCACAAGGCTGGCACATATTAGCCAAATGATACGGGAGCAAATTGTACATGCAAAGAGAGAGAGAGCAAATATTTTTTGTCCTACATTTTTTAAAATGTTGATTGTTTGAAGAAGAGGTCATAGGATGGAGTGCTGTGGACAGACGGTTGGGAAAGGGAGGGGGAACGCACACCGAAGGGATGATAAAGTAATGAATAGCAGTGCAAACAGAAGAGGCAGTGGGGAAGGCATGGGTAGAACAATATACGGAGCAGAATGGTATTACACTTATGAAAAATAAAATATTGTAAGGTCAAAAGAAGAGGAGAAGAAACTTTGACTTTGAGATTTTGCCAAGAGGCAGCAGAGGTAATCAAGGCAGTTCCAGCAGCATGTAGAAATGAAAGCAAACTTCAAGAGATTCAGAAGAGTTGGAGTAACTCAAGGTAATGGTGACAAACTGCCTGTCCACTTAATTTGGAAGTAAAGGAAATGTGGGAAGGCAAGCAGGATGTGGGGGATGAATTTGAGAGATGCCTCTTTCTTCATATTGGCAAAGGAAGAAGCTAGAGGGTAGTGACAGGTAGGGAAGAAAATACGAGGAAGACAAGAGCTGGCAAAATAGTGGTGTCTGTCCTCCGTAGAAACTGTCCCTTCTCTCAAGAGCTAGCCATTTCAATGATAGAAAGGAAAACAAGACTTTAAAATCCCTTCTACGAGAACCTGCCCTATTCTCTGGCTGCATAGCATCGCCCACCCCTGCCTGAATGTAGAGAGAAGCTTTTGCTACCGTTTCAGACACAAGACCTGTGGGCTGATCTCATGAGTGCCCTCAACTCTCACTGAAGTCAATAGGAGTTAAGGGCATTCAGCACTTTCCAGGGTCAGGCCATGTATCACTTAAAAATAACTCACCAACATTAAACATCATTAAAGAAACTAATGCTCATTAACTAGCAATAGACCACTGGGAAAGGATCAATAGTTGTCTCTGAAATCATCTTACCTATTACAGTATATGCATACTCCACTTAATGACAGTGAAGGATAGTGACACTGAATGATAGGTCACTGATGACAGTGAATGGGAAAGACTGCTTCTTAATTAATCAGGACAGTATTAGCAAAGAATTCCACTTAACAGGGATACATTCGGGGGCCTAATCAGGTGATTAGGAGGAATGATGTTCTGACCCTTGGTGAAACTAAGTGGCGGTTTAAGAAGAAATACAACGAACAACCTTTTTATTCTTCTGTTTTTCTTCAGAACAGAGTGCTTTATTTCATCTCACATTCTTCACGGTATTTTTCTTTAATTGTCTCTTAATAACTGGAGCAAATTCGTAATCAGGCAGGCAGATTCTGAGCCTGCTTATGGAAAGGATTCTGTGGTGTGGCATTAATATGTTATTCTGCCTGAACTGAATGGCTCTTGTTCTTCAGCCCTTATTCAGGGAAAGCTTTTACCACATCAGGTTTGCCCTGATCTGGCTTCGAGGCCGTTATTTGGCAGAAGGTGAACAGTGAAGGCTTGCATGCCTCGCATGGTGTATGAAAGCATTGCAGAACTGGGCTCAAATTATGAGCATAGTTTCCTTCTTCTGACCCAGCTCTAGATTCCCTTTCCTACAGGACGTGCATGTGTGAAATCACAGAGACCTCCAAGTGCAAAGCACTTTCTTCAGCCTTCAAGAGATTATCTCATGGCAATTTTAAGAAAACAATAAAAGCAGCACAATCTTATCTGCATTCCACCAGTACATAATGACCCTCCCCATCTGACTGAATTTATTGTAATCTCTATAAACCTAAACCTCAAAGAATTCCAATGCCTTACACATCTCTCCTGTTCTAATTTATGAGAAGTTGGTAATGTGCCATCTGGAGGTTTCACTGCCATTGGGAAGCACGTTCAGCCCACAGTGGAAGCAAGTCAGGCCAAAAGGAGAAAGAAAAGAAAATGCAGGGGAAGGAGAAGATCTGGCTTCAAGGAACAAGTGTCATGAACTCACAAAGATAAAAACTACGTTTCAAAAAAATCAGTTTTAACTTGCATGATCGGCACATACACAGCCAATAACCCAAGGTCTCAACCTAAGGACATTAGCAGCATTATAGGGCAATCCTTACACAAGGACAAAATGTTCTTGAGCAATTTCTGCAATGTATTAGACACAAACAGGTTTTTCCTCAAAACTGAAGCCATGTCAGGTGTCTTGCTTCACCTCTTTTAATTTTCCCTGAACAAACATATTTATTGTGGTGGTTTCAAGTAAATTTCCAGTTCACATACCTTTCCTGTGAGACAACAAAAGGCTTATTGGGGGGAGCTTTTAGTCTGATTGGCTGATTGGACCCAGGTCATCAGAGGTCTGAGACACATTTTACTTATTGAAAAAACATGCCTAGCTCTGATTTTATTCCTTTTATTAAGCTACTTAAACAAAAATAACACTGAAAACTGTATGTCACCACAGTCATAATTACAAACCTATTGAAGAGAGCAATTCAGCTGTTAGGCTGGATCAAATCAACAAGTTGGACACAGTACTGAGAAGCATATTAGATCACAAAATATGTTAAATCATCCTATTAATACTAAAATAATCAATCCGAATGCAGTCTTAAACAGATTCCCTAATACATCCTAAAGAGGATATTAAGAAGGCAGCTGTTCATTCCTTACTTGTACCAATTACAGGGTATCTTAATATTGAAACAAAATCATCATCTAACATCTGACCCGTGTCCTCAGCACCCGTTATAAAGTTTGCCCTTCGAACACTTGCTGTTCCTCTTTATGGGTGAGTGAACCCTTGTCTCCCAGGCTCTGTTTCCAATGGCGTTTCTGCAGTAGAGACGTTAACAGTACTGTCTAGCAGAAGAGACTCCCATTGACCAGAAGGTAGAGAAGAAAGTTTCAGATCGCTCACCAAAGGCGGGACCTCTTTTCCAAGGCACCATTTAATTTGACTGAGGAACTGTCTCACTAAGGTTTTCTTCATGAATGCTTGACTAGTTCTCACACTGACCTCTATGCAAACAGCCGTAGTGCAAAAATTCAGAGTTCACAAGGGGACTAAGACTTCTCCATCAGTTTAGGCTGAGGTTATTTTGTGGTGGCAGCAGAGTGAGTCTTCCAGGCACTGTCTTCTCTGTGGTGTCTCTGGGCACTGAAACTGTGCAACTTCTTAACCCCATTTATTGTTGTGCGCAGTCATAAGACTCAGTGCTTGTACAGCGGGACAGGCTGCCAGTCTCTGACACTCCATTCATGCTGAGCACTGGCCTGGTGTGGCGCTGCTGGCCAGGGGAAGAGTTAGGGGCAGCAAGCACCTGATTTGCTTCCTTTCCTTCCCTGCTCCTCTCTCCCCTTCCCTTCTGGGGCAGCCAAGGCCAGCACACCTTCTCTTGCACCCATGGGCAGCTAGGGGGAGGCAGGGCAGGGCACGCAGGGGACTCCCCCAACTCCTTGCTGGGGTGAAGGAGAGACTGAGAGGATAAGGAGGGAACCAGCCTGGGGAGATGCCCTGCCAGTGCCAGGGAAGCTGGGCTTTTGCTACAGGAGACTTTAGTACTGCATGTAGCCATGATTTCTTGTCCCATCGGTCTCCTACCCTGCATAGCTGCCTTTGTGATCTGCGCCAAAAGCTGTATCTGTCTCAAAAAGGAAGTTCAAAGGGGATAGAAGGTCTCCCAGTAAATGAAAGATAATTTTTAAAAAGCAAATTATTACATCAAAATTTGATCAGAAGATGTATTCACAAGCTTTGCAACTCTTCGTCTTTTCTGGGGTCTAGTGAGTTAAGAGCCGTCAGGTCCCATGTACTTTTCTTCTGGTTTCAGGAAGACCGATGATCTGACTTCCCCTCACCCATCCATATTGGAAGTCTCAGCCTTCCCTGAGATGTCTTCTGAACCAAGACGCTAACCTGCTTGCTCTTCTCACCTCTCCAAGAATTTCACCCAGATGAGACACAAAGTGCACTATGTCCAGTCAGGTTCAGAATGGAACATATTCTCCTTGGACCAATTTGTGAAAGCGTCATTTTAATGAATTAGTATATAGTTGGTATTTTGAAGACTGTGGAATCTGCAAGTCTGACCTTCCCTCTGCCAAACACTGAAAAAAAGAAAAAACTGATTGGTCATTTATTTTAATGGAATTTTGGGCTACATTATATCACCGATCCAAAAAGCATATACAAGTAGACGAAAAACAGTATCTTCAACTCCCAGGAGAATTCTCTAAGCACAAATCTGTTGGGGAACCTTTTCTGGAACCTGGGGAACACTTTCTGGAAGTGGAGACAATATACAGCAAAGACTACAAAATTCATCAGGACAGAGTGAAAGTAATAAAGGTGCAGCATAATTTAGTAGTCCATTGGCAAGGTGCTCAGCTAAGGCAGCCCTGGTTTCCTGTCTTATCGTTGGATAGATCACAGAAGCAGCTGGAGCAGGACATGGGCAGTTACTGGAGGTGGGGAGGATCCATGGGACCTGTGCAGTGGGAGCTGGAAAATTAACTTCTTTAATGTCAACTGTTATCAGTGGTACTTTCCCCATTGCACAAATGAGACAAAGGAACAAGACAAAACAAAACGGATTACCTGCAAAAGAGGGAACATCACACTTCAAAAGTTCCCAGTACCCACTTTGACTTTTACTTGCTTAGGATTGACAGCACTCGTATGTCCCGTGACTGAGCCATTGCATCTGCCCTGGTGACTCTAAATCACAGCATTCAGGAACAGACTGCCACGCTCCTCCATGCTCCATCAGGGCTTAAAAAAAAATAATATCACTTTCATTTATTTCTGTGGCTTCTTGATCTCGGAAAAAGCAGTTCAACACCTACAGAATACCTTCCCTAAGGAGATAACTGTACAAGCAAAGTTCAAGTATCCCATCATCGATTGCATGTGTTTCATGCTAAGCTCCTTCCACTATAATGCACTTTCTACAAGAGCTGATAGATTTTTTTCCAGTCTTCCTCTGGGAGTCCTAAATGCTTTTGCTAGAGAATTGTAAAAGCTCTCTTTCTCTTTCCTTCACTGACAAAACTCAATTCTTGAATGAAATGTTTGAAAATCTTTAGAAATACTTTATAATACATGTTGAGTCTCTTTAAAAAGAAGGAAAATGTGCGAACAGCAGAACACAGCTGGCAGTACAAGAATATGCTAAATTACTCTAGCAATTTGATTTTCTAACCTCATGATAGCACAGGTTGTGTAAACCTGAATCAAAATTCTCTGTGTACACTCTTATCAACAGCTATGTTTATTCTGATGCAGAGGCCTTCATGCCGGCAAGCATCTCTGTCCAGAAAAGTATTGACATTTGTACTTAAATTTAAACGCAAGTCCCATTCAGTAAGATGTAAAGGACATTTAAGCACCTGTATGCCTAAAAAGAGACTGACAGAGGGCATGTCTGAGTCAGACTTTTATTAATGTCCCTGAAGGTTATATAAGATCAAATGGATAGATTGACTTGGCATTGTATTGCAGTGACTTTGTACAATGTTTGGGAAAATGAAAGCATTAATGAGATATCACCTGAATATTTTTTCATTGACACTCTGGGTAATAAAATGTGAAATGCTTTATTTCCCCAAATGAGGTCAGCACACGTGCATAATTGCCTGAAACAATACAATTTTTGTTTAACTTGTTTAATTGTCTTGGTAACTTGTTTGTTCAAAATCAATATGCAGTAAAAAAAAAATTCCTGTGGTTTGACTTGTAAGAAGCCCTGGCTTTCATGATTAATACTACAGTCCCTGCTGGCAATCCTCTGGTGGTTGGAATTAACAAACACATAACAAAAAGTGGTTGTTCCTGCACAGTTTTCAGTTTAAATAACCTGGAATTATGCAAGAGTCATCTTCTTTAACTACTTTCTCTTCGGGAATGCAGAGCAGATTCATATTAATTTCTTATATTTGTATTTATCTGTGCATTCATCCCTTCTTTTGCCATCTGTCATAGAACCAGATGAAAAATCGAACATCTGAATCCTATTTTGATAACTATTTGGCATAATTATTTATGAGAAAAAAAAGCACATAAGTAGAGAAAGCACTGGGGACTAGGGAGACTCCTGAAAATATTGAGATGAGCGTTTTTATGAGTGTACCGATAAAACTGGTATATAGCCACAGGTTGGTATTTTTTCTGTCTTTGGTACTAGATCCAGATTTCTGGATTTCTTCTGCTAAAAAGAGCGTAAAATTTGCATCTTAACACTTCAGTGTTTGATTGCCAAGCTCTCCAATTGGAACTCTCCACTTGAATTCCCAGCTGGAAGTGCATGTAACATCTGTGTGCAGACTTGGCAGGAGGAGCCCGACACGCTGGGCAGTACATGAGTCCTCTTCACCATCTTGCAGGATCAGATCCATATCCCAAGATTTCACACAACTCAGAGCATAAAGTTTGCCAGACCCACATTTATGCTCAAGTAAGTGTCTGGCTTTTCAGGAATTGCCAAGAAAAGAAAGTATTTGGCTTCTCTTTTCAGCCAAATCCAAACTATGTTAGTAGGCAAATCCGTTAACATAAAGGGGAGAGATCCCTGACTAGCATATGTATGTTTGAAGAGTTTTACTGATGTTAAAATAGCTTCACCAATTTGCTCCAGTTGAGGCTCTGACCCATAACACTTCAGTGCTCTGAAGTCTTAGATTCGTAGCTCTGTATCACTTTAGTAGGGATAAGCCATCATTTTAGTAAAATAAGTGCCACTCAAAGACTGGATCACATTCCAGTTATTCTCACGATAGTGGACACGGGAAGGAAACAGTGGACACTATACCTTGTGGAACAATTACATCATGTACAATCAAACAAGAGAGAAAAGAGAAAATAAAGCACCTAAATCAACACACTGTGCATCCATTCATTTTACCATGTCATTTAGCATATGGTCACTCATGTGATCAAGACAGTAACTGGCATTTTTCCCAGTTAATTCACCTCTTTTCCTTTCTCTTTGTCCTCTGTTGTAGCACCAGTCTTTCAGCAAGATTTCAGATTGGGATCCCCTGGGAGAATGAATGGTCCTTATTAAGTGTTCAGAAAAAAACAACAACTTATTAGTGCATTGAGACTAATTATGGTGCTCTCTTAATAAAATAAAGGATCACAATAAAAAAAAAAAAAAGGACACGCTTGAAATCAACTTAAATATTTTTTTCTTTCTCTCTCTGTCTCTCTCTTTATCTAAACTACCAAAGGAATTAAGACCTATAGCTATAACAGTTGTCTTAATAAAGTAACTAACTTCTCAAAGAGTAAAGGTTTTTTTTTCCTGAGGTTTGGTGATTACAGTGATGTGAACTGACTAGTGCTTTAGAGAGCTTAGCTGTGAACCATTCACAGCAAATAAAAGAAAAGGCATACGAATGTCCCTATGCATGTTCCTCTCTATTACATTTCTGAGGACATCCACTTGATTTTGATATCTATTCAGCATTACATATTTGATGTCTAGACAAGTGAAATCCAGACATCCGTAATGCCCTGTCATTTTTTTATGTTATTTGCAAATTTAGATGCACTTTCAAAACACAGAAGGCTATTATGCTCAGTAAAGGCTGGATCCTATGTCGATTCAAATGTATTTAGCTTTAACTAATATCCATTGCATAAACAGATTTTTCTGTGCAATGTGGATGAATGTGATGAGAGACACAAACTGCAGAGCAGGTAGGCAAACCCTAGTTCCGTGGAAAAGATCAAGAAAAATTAGTATTTCCCAACCTGTGTACATCCAGGTGGCTTAAGGTCTTCAAAGAATATGAAGAACCATGCTGTTCAAACACCTTTTTTTTTTCTTTTTTTTTTTTTTCTTTATGTTGTTTCATTACCTGGTAATAAATTAGTAAAGGTAGGAGACCTTGTTTACACACCTGAAGTCCAGGAGGATGGCAATTCCCAGAGCTACATTCTACCTGAAGTGTTCAAGGACGTGCAGCTGACACAGTGGGCCTCTGACTGCAAGACAGACAGCTCCGGGCCACAAAGCTGCTGTATAAAACTGTCTACATCTACCTAAATTAGAACTGACAACCAGCCCTGGTTTTATAATGCTGAGTTCTCAACTTTTCGACACCAAAACCTATCCAGAAAAGGAAACAGAGTACATTAGATTTTTTTTTGTTTTGCTTTGCTTTTGGGCATTGCTACTTCTGTTTTTTTTCCTCCCTTTTTTTTTACCCTCTTTTTTAAAATATAGCATTTGATACATCGCCTTTTTTTTTTTTTTTTGCTCCACTTTTTTTTGGCAGAAGAAACCTTTAAGTTAATCATTCAATTCTAAAAAAGTGCAACTGGAAATTTATATGTCAATCGCACTTGAATATGGTACAGTGCTTCCACTAAAAAGAGAGCTTGTTAAGAAGAGGAGTTAAATTTAACAATAAACCACTGCATTAAATGGAAACAGAAATTTAATAATAAACCTCTGCATTAAATGGAACCAGTAGGTAGAACAGAGGACTTGAAAAAAGATTCCTGGATCTGCTTTGCAGACTTCACTGAAGTATCACTCCCAATGAGCTGATTAAGACTAATGTTTAAAAAATAGCCACTGATTTCAGGTGCCAGATTTCAACCTTCTCCAAAAAGTCAATCATTTTGAGGTTCTGACTAGTCATAACTCCCCATAAATTGGGTGTCTACAGCATCTGAACATGAGAACTTAAAACAAACTGATTTTATTTGTTTCTTACTTATGCCATAAGCATTTTGTTTTCTCAAAGTGTAACATATTTTAAGACAAAAATATTACATAATAACTCACTAAATATCTGTTTATTAAAAACTGCCATGAAATTTGAGGGGATGAAGACCATGGGCTGAAGAGAAGAACTTCTGAAAATTAACAGTGTGACTTTTCCAGCTTTCGTCAATAACTGATAAATGACCTTACAGATAATTTGGATTGGTATTATTTTTTTTCTTTTTTTTTTTTTTTTGCATTTTGAGGGGAGAGCTATTTCTGCTTATGCAAATATGTTCTTCCTTTGGTTATAATAAATAATAAACTGAAGAAACTAACAAACACTGCTTGTAGTTCCTTTTGGGTTTTGATGGTAACAGCTCTGTCACAGCTGTTTGGTTTTCAGGTCTGCCTGATTACATCTTTGTTTTAAAAATGAGCAAAATATTCTGGGTGAAGTCTTGCATTACTCTTTGTTCTGCAACACGTTTTGTTAGCGAGCCACCAGTAGTACCTAAAATAGTGTAAATC
The DNA here is from genome assembly GCF_028500815.1 of Rissa tridactyla. Lineage (NCBI taxonomy): Eukaryota > Metazoa > Chordata > Aves > Charadriiformes > Laridae > Rissa > Rissa tridactyla. The sequence continues at coordinate 22,750,570 of NC_071468.1, read as the reverse complement.
ATCAGTTTTTAATCTGGCGGGAAGTAGATAGTGCCCCATTAAACTTTCGTAATTAAATTTCCCTGCACTCCCCCATAGAACCATTATCTGAGTTTTCTAATTAACACAAGAGGAGGGAGTCAATTCAGAGTGATGGGATCTATAGCCATCCCCTTTCATTTTAATGACCTTTAATAAACTTTTATTACTATTGATATTGATAATTATAATACACCCTTTCCTCTGCAATGTGATTCTAAGGGCCTTGTCAAAAATTGAAAAATTCTCACTCAAAGTTGGAGCACGGCGAGTGACTGTGTCCTCGAATCCAGAATCTGGAGCCAATAACATCAGTGGGGAAAAAAGACAAAGTGTAGGCAGGTACGGTATGAATGTCCTCTCTCATACGGTCACCAACGGGTTATGCCTTGGTCCTGGTCCGCCACAGCCCTCTGCTCTCGCAGCAGGGCCTCCCCCAAACAGGCTGACACGAGTGCTGAATCGTGAGGTGGTTTCATGACACATAACCACGAGGAATTATGCAGAGTTCATTTAACTTATTTTACTTCCAGCCTTACAGAGGGCAGTTACTAGAGAGGAGGATTAACCAGCATGACATCTAGTCCTTCCTTAGAATTTTCATCAATGGCTTTTATACTAACTAAACATTTTTACATGGAGCTTTTATTGGTATGTCAACACTCCTAACCTCACCGCAGCCTCAGTACAGCGTGTCTCATATCTTGGTGATCCCCTTTCATGTAAGCAATTATGTTCCCATCAGTAGCACGGTGACATGTGTTTCATCGCTCAAATGAGACGCAAGGCTGAGCACCTCAGGCTGTCCTTTCTGCTGGGCGTGTAAGGCAATAGGCGTTCTGCCCTCTAAAACAGGAGGTCCCTATACCGATGAACAAAGCCTGCATCTGTTTACACCTTCCTTGGTGCAGCCAATTGAGGGCCCTCACGACATGAGGACAGGTATGGGCTCCTTCTTGCCAGTTGCACTGAGAACATCACAAAGCAGTTCTAGCTAAGGGCTTTGGACAGAGGGGCTACCTTCTCATGCACGGAGCTATTGGTGATGGTCTTTCCTTAACTCCATGGGCAGACTTTGAGCCTAAAACTGTTTTTCTGGGAAGAATCCTTTATGGGAACTTCATTTCTTACCCCACATAACTCTCAAGCATGCACATAGCTTTAAACAGCTGAGCAGCCCACATGTTCACTACAACTGCTCATTCACTACAAACTATGTGGGTATCCCCTTACCCCCTGCACTTCCTATTGGGGGGGGTCTCAAGACACACACAGGCTCTTTGGTCTGTGGATGTTGGACAGTCCCAGCAATGGGTGTGACTCCCCTGCCCAGTGTTTCCTTCAGTCCCATGGGGCATACCAAGAAGTCTTTCCTTCTAACAGAGAACGGATCTGTGCTCTGGAGAAGTATCTGTTATGCATCTATCCTGAACATGCAACCAAACTGCAGCTGCGCACAGCCTGGTCTCTGTTCACAGGTCAGCAACACAACTTCACTACCGGGTGGTCTGGATCTCAGAGTTGAACTTTATGACTCCTCAAAGCTGAATACCTCAATATTTTGGAGAAAGATTTTAAGTTGAATCCAGAAGTTCTAATTTGGGACCATCTTCAGTTTTCAGTAATTCTTCCTTATTGCAAGTTATGAGCATTAAGATGGTTAATGTGAAAGAAAATATTAAAATGACTAATGTCAAACAAAACACATACCATCCTTGGAAGCGTTCAAGGTCAGGTTGGAATGGACTTTAAGCAACCTGATCTAGTGAAGAATGTCCCTGCGCATGGCAGGAAGGTTGGACTAGATGATCTTTAAAGGTCCCTTCCAACCCAAGCCATTCTGTGATTCTGTGAAAACAAGTTTCCCATATAATTATAGGTATCAAATGAAGAAAAAATGCAGAGAAAATGACTGAAAAACTATTTTAAATTAAAGATACTAGAAAAAATATATATATTTTCTAAAATATAAAGGGTGAAATCTTGGTTTTGAAAATCTATGATTCAGACAGATGAAATCACAGGTGAATCACATTGCCTTGAAAAAGAATCACTCTGCAAACAGCGAAGAGTCATTGCTTGTTAACTGCCAAAGACTTAGCAGTTAATGTAACTGTAAAACATGGAGAATGCATTTCCTGTAAGAGTATGAAAAAGATACCTTCAATTAATAGCAACACTCAGTCATACCTGGTGGAATTCTAAATTTAGATTTGGTAAAAAGCAGCCATTAAATTGAATTAGAGAGCTTATTAAAGAGCGGATCTTTACTTCTGTTGTTTGAACTACTGACGATCTAATGATCAGTGTTTAAACTCAAGTTCTCCAAATGCAACCAAAAATGCATCTATGTGCTTGCCTCTTCTCAGTAACTTCAGAACATTTATTTGATATTTTCAAGTGAACTTTGCATTTTCCCCCCACCAGGACTAACCAAGCTGGTTTCTGAAGTCCAGTGGTAAGCAGGTAGGTATGAACTGAATAAAAGAGGAGAGAAATTGCTTCGTGAAAAAGGTATGCAATAAAATTTGGCATATGTTGTTGAAGTGATTATGAGGTCTGTGTGAAAGCAGTAGTAGGTAAATTTTGGCTGGCACAGCACATAGATACACAAGAGAAAAAACATAGCCAACAGTGTGATCACAGGACAGGAACCAGCTGCCTAGATTTTGCCTCCTGAAAACCTAACAAGGAAAAGCACGGGGAGAGCTCCTCTGTGGCTTACAGTATTAGGGATGTAACAAAGCACAGTTGAATGGTCAGCAAACACGATTTGTTCCTGTGAGCAAAAGTCCGTATGAAACTCCTCTAAACATGTACTGAGACATCTTTACCGCCACCCATTGCAACTATTTCCACCCTTAGCACAGTGTGCCCATGAATGGGGAAACAGGTTTGCAGAGAGGCTTTTCTGACAGCACATCAAGGAGAAGAGAGACATGATAACCTTGGGAATGTCTGGGTTTGGATCTATGTTGGGTTCAGAGAGTATCACATTTCCTTCAGCATTTGTTTTTACTTGTCAGAGAATTTTAGATAATGTAGAGGTTTTCAGTAAATATAAATTAATTCCAAACGTTTATATCATAAATGCTTACGTACTGAAACAGACTAATGACATAATCGTTCTTGAAAATACCTTCTAAGAATTGCCAGAAATTAATGTTTCAGAAGTAGGATACCTGCCAAATTGGCAAATACTCACAAATGGACTTAGATTTGCTTTTCTGACTTTATCTGCTGATCAGTTTAATGTCTTAAATATGAAGGTGCAAAGTCCTCATAAATTCTGTCCACATCAACTTCTAATTTTAGCATTCTTCAAAAGTAGTTAAACTCATCCTTCAATATTAGTCAGCTGTTTATTAATACGTATCCTGTATCTTTGAGTTTCACAGATGAATTAGAAAAATGATAAAAGGATAACTAGGTTACAGAATTTCCTGAATATTATGAATATTAGCTATATTTTTCATCCAGTGTAGATGATGAATATGTCTTATGACCCACCAATGTATTAATTTGCATCCTTGTCTTTGTTGCTCTGTTTCAGGCAGTGACGATTCTGCAAAATGCAGAATCCCACCTTGCAGAATGTTGCATTAGAAAAGATTAATTAGAAAATTTTCACCTGTTCAATATGATATAACACATGATATATTAATTTGGGAACATTTTATGAGATATATGATTGGTATATACACATATATATTTGTATATATCACACACATCTAATGTATTTTATATTTTTTTTCATATAGATTCACAGGTAATTTTGCATAAAATATGTGTATGCATATATATAGATAAAAATGCAAAGAGCAAAATATGAAGATGAAACAAAAGAAGAAGTGAAAATGAGAGAAGAAGAGAAAAAAATATCTTTCTAGCATCCTAGGACATAGGAATGATGAAAGGAGTATCTTCTGCAGTAAAGACAGCACTATGGTAGTCCATTCTTGTATATAGATAACTGTCCTTAAGCAGCACCGAGGACAATGTCTCCAGGTCACTTGAAAGGACCTGTCTAATTTCTTTGCGGACTTTTCAAAACACTGCTTGACTTTATCATGAAGAGATGGACATTTTCCCTGCCTCCAACTGATTACCTCTCTTCCCTGCTTCTCTGTCACTTCCCTGTTTGCTCTGTCCCCTGCATTGTACTGGGAAGAAGTCCTGCTTGATAAAACTCCAATAACAAATATCAAACTTGTTTATATATTTCTCATTTTTAAAAATTATATTTTTTCTGTAAGTATTTGAAAAGATACATGGTAATCAGGTTCCCATTAACGGGTTGCTTGACTTTAATCCATATGTACAATAATTTGCTGATAAGAGTTTAGGGCAAGTCAGGAAGAACACTCTGAGCAAAGAAACATCTGTGATAAAAACATCAAGCAGACTTTCTAACCATGTACCAAGTTCAAGGTCTCTGATACACCACCTGGCTATACCTACACACGCCGATAACCCCAAGCTGGTATTACATTGTTTAGCCAGGGAAGGTCTTGTTGCTGGGCACAGAGCTGATAGGCTTATGGCTCTCTCTGTTATGAGACATAAGAATATTCGCATATCATGTAGGCAAAACATGCACAGAAAGCCATGAGGACGGGCATCTTAATAAGGAAGGTTGCTAGTTACCAATAACTTTATAAGTCAGAACCTCTGCATTTTTGCTTCTTTAGAGTTGTCCTTCACTTCTGAGAAGCTTCCTTGGCAAAAGCGGATCAAAATGCCTTCCTCAAAACTCTCTTTTGCTGCCTTCAGTCAGTAAATACCGTCTGAATCCCAGAAGTCAACCCTATATTATTTCTTTGTTCCCTTACTGGGCTCCTGAACTTGTTGTCTGTAAGATGTATCTGTTCATTTACGTTTTAATGTCCTTTCCCACAACTTTATCTTGCTACAAGTGTTCCTGCACAAAAACTTTGTTTTTCCTCACAACAAATTGTTGTCCTCTAAGAATACACTCAGCATGATATCTACATGGTCAAGCATAGCTACCTTTCATGTTCAGCAGGCTCTTTCTTTTGCGAATCCAGATCAACTGGATACAACTAATCAGTGATCTCACCAAAATTTTCTGGGTTTATCTATGAAATTTTCTGGGTTTGTCTATGACTCATGGCCCCTAGCCCTTCTCTGCTCAATGTTAAGGTCAACTTATTTCCGTCTCCCTTTCTCACAAGCAGCGCAGGACTCTCATTCTGACTTCATTCTGCTGGGAGCCACTTCACGTCATGGCAGCTGGCATCTGTGAGAATAATCTCTCTGCTACCTTGGACATCAACATTGTAAGCTCTTTTAATATACTGAGATGACTTTAGCAAAACAGTGAAGTAGCAATAACCAGCTATTTATGTGCACCCTGGGAAAGAAAACCTGTATTTCTTTCAGTCATAAGGCATCAAGCTTTATTTTGATTGCAAGGCCACTTGTATTAATGAGATTCAAATAAGCAAGAACTACGATGTGCTGTGATGTGATGGCAACATGGCACAAAATAAAGAACAGGCAGGTACCAGGTCCGGAAAGTTGCTTCAGAATTGTATTCCTGATTATTGAGTTGCAATTTAGAATTGGGTTATTAATGAGTCTGCAAATGTTATCCATTTGCTTTCACAGACCTTTTAAATTTCACTTAAAACATGTTAAACTCTTAAAATAAATTGTGTTTCTTAACATCATGAATTACTAGAAATGAAAGAACTGCATTCTCTTTCTATTCAGGTTATTCACCCCTACAGAGTGAGAGACTGTACATAAAGAGAACTTTGTGTACAGTCAGTTTAACAGTTTTCTCGTGATCAGTTCATATTCCATGTAAGTGTGAGCTGTGGTTGAAATGGGAATTCAGAGGTACTGGTACAGAATTATGAATACTACTATTGCATTGCAAATGCTCTCCATGGGAAATTCTGGTATATCTGCTTGAAGCGTTATTATGGCATACCAGCACATTTTGTTCGCTCTGGACTATTTCTTTTCCCCAAATAGGAAAAGGGACTAGAAAAGCATTTTATAAAACGAATGCAACTCTAAAACATTAGTAGGTTTATCCAGGGGCAGGTATGGGTTTGCATTTATTTTACGTAAGCAGAATACATTTCAACTGGTGAAATTATTGTCCTATTTTCACCTTCTTATATTCTAAAGTTTTTGTTTCAATAGCGCTTCATTATTTTTCTTCTTCAAGTCTCACTGTTATGGAAACTTCAGAATTCACGTGTCTTGGGTGTTGAAGCCAATCATGGTTAATACTTTTCCCCAAAATAACTTAACACTGAAGAGACGCTATGATTTTCAAATTTCAGTTAATTTTCTGTAATGACTAAAGGACATTGTGGCACTTCACAGGTTTCATGCAATTTAAGATATTTTGGAAAATTATTAATTAAACCTGGATTTGACAGCACTGAAGAGAACCAATGGAGAGGTAATATGTCTCAGAGCAAAAATGTTGTGAAGATCCTAACAAATTTAAGGCATTTTGGAAGTGGGGGAGGGGGGCGAAGAGAAAAGAGGATAATTGTTCAAAATTACTACCACACAAAAAAAGCAAAAATCATCTCAATGAGGGCTGATTGACAATACGCAGCTGATTGACCACTATGTTCTTATGAGTGTAATTAGTCCATTTGGAGTGGATTTGCACGTAGGTGCAATTCTCAATGCAATTGGTGGACAACGTCTGTAGATTTTACTTCTTTTAAAAACCTAAGGCTGTGTCTTGCTTTAGCTGAGAAACAATTTCCAAATGGGACGCAGTTGCCTACAAGGCTGGCATGGAGCCACATACCACCTTTGGGAAGGACATCTTTCACAGCCCTGCTTCTTCATAACCTTATTGCCATTGAAAGGTAATGACAAGTGCTGGGAAATGGCAAGTATAAACAGCAATATTCCTCCTCAGCCAGCCCATTCCATGGGCTATATTGCTCCATTCAGTTTTCAGCAGAACTCTCCACTGGCTTCAAGGAGGATTTAGCTGAAAAAAAATGAAAATGTTGGTATAATATGGTCACTTGCCTGCAATGAGATTTATTTTTCTTTTTTTTTTGTGAAGGTATAGTAAAAAGAGACATAGAAATTCATTGGAAATGTTAATTCGGGGTTCCAGTTTTTCATTATTTGTAATGATTTCCTTCACTTCATCCTATTATTACTCTCTATTACTAATGTTTCAAGCAAACAATTGTACATATAGGATGAGATACCATGCAGTGTGTATTATATTGTGTGAGGGTTAAATTTATAGCAAGCAGCAGATGCCAGCTGAATCTGAAAAATTCCTTGATTGACTTTCATACAAAATTTCCACAGAGAATAAAATTTATCTAAGATGTAGTTGGGCTATTTTTACAGAATTTCTAATTTGTGGGCTGCAGTAATACTATTTTGAGTATACGAAAACAAATTTTTAGGTTGACCTTGAATAATGTTCTAGTGGATGGGACAAAGAAGTTCCCTATTTTTGTGGGTTTAAAAGTACATTGACATTTTGCGATCTGGATGCAAACAGACAGACATCCATCTTATGAAAGCAGAGTTAGAAATAACTCTGTAGTGGAGCAATGTACATACAACTAAGATGAGAAAAACATATTTATTAATAACAATTTGTTATCTCCTTCAGCTTCTAATTAGTAACAAATAAAAAACATTGGTAACGGTATGTGCGTAAACATAATTTATTCCTTAAATCCTTTTACAAGATTATTAGCTATTTATTACCAGGCTTCCTTTCAATCTTTGATATTCCTGTACCATAAAAACTGTGTGTGACTATTAGGAAGCTACAACTGATGCAGCATTGAAGCCATAACTTATCCAGGTGTTAACTACATTAAATAGCTTCAGTAGTTCTGGGACTTACTCTTTACTAACTAACAGAAAGATCTACAATCGCAGGATTTTTGTCAGAAAAAGGAAATTAAATCTGTACAAAAACTAAAAGAATGAACATAAGAAATGCATCAAAAAGAGAACCTTGGCTGACTGAGAAATTTTATGCTTTTTTCATGATGGGAAACTTCACTCATCCGTATTTGTCGTTTACAAAGGATTATGAATTGAGGACTACAACTCCATAAAATTTATATTTTGTCATCTGGTTTGATTGGTGGAATTGTGTTATTGAGAAGGATTCTGAGATCACATTAGCCAGGAAAGAGTAATGCGCTACACCCACTGAAGAACAATACACGTTCTTATCTACCCAGGCAGGCAATCAATTCTCTAGTGCATATATCAATACAGGCTAGAAGTCCACTATTGGCAGATCGTGTGGATGAGGTCTTGATACGGGCTTTACCAGCAATGATTACCACAGCTGAATTCACTGTAGGTTAAACAAATAAGCAAGCAAGCAAACAAGCAAACAAACAAACATGGAAAAAAAAAAACCCACAACTGATTAGTTCTCTATCACTCTGAATTTATTTCCATAATACGATAATAAAAAAGCTCCTCTCAAATGCATGAGTGCAGGCAGTGAATGATCCACTTTTAAACTGTAACCTAAGGAAATATATTATTTTAAGATATTGAATACTGTGAAATATCTTTTGCTGTTAGGGAAGCGAACTCCAAAAAGAAATGTCCCAAACCTCTTCAAAACCAAATTAACGTAAACATTCCCAAAATGTTCCCAAACTTCTTGTCACTTTCATGAATTTCAGGACCAAAGAAAGCATCAGCAGACATGGGAGAAGTTATAATTCTGGTTTTGCTTGACCAGAAACATAGAAGGAAATTCATGGATACTTTAATGGGACATCCAGCTAAGAGCTAGCCTAGAAAACAGCTAGTATCTCATAATAGTTCTGCCAGCCTAGATTTGGAGACATATGCATATTTTTAATCATCTGAAATTATTGCAGTATGACTGGTGATTTATCTAAGATTTTGGTTAGGGATTAATAAATTAAGTAACATCCAGGATAAAGTCCAAATAACACTACATCCTTATAGGGAGTCAGGCTTAAAATCCTGATCTCCCTGCAATCTGTGGTGATCTCCACTGGTTTCCCAGGGCCAAGACCTTATTCCACGACTTCTGTTGCCTTCTGCCTAGAGCTCTGCCCAAATGACCAATGACTAGTATCTTCAGAGTTTAGATAAACTCCATCAGGTCCTGCAGTAAGGGAAGAAGGTGCCTGCTTCGTGCACCTTAGCAGAAGATGCTAGCCTTGTAATACAGCGTTGCCATCGTTAGTACCAGCCACGGGCTTTGTACCAACCATGCAAGACCTCAAGACTGAGACTTCTCAGACTTACTTTGTCTGAATTTTTTTGTACCTGCCTGGGTCTTTGTTTATTCTTGACTTAGCCGTAACAGTGTTTTTCAAATGACCAACTGACTATGGCTTATCTTTGGATAGTACAACCATAGGTTTTATTTAGTTAGTACTAACAAGTAGTTTTTCTGTGCAGAATGAGATACTTAGGACTCTAACACAATGAAGAAGTGTAGAGAAACACAGGTCTGGTGTGCCAGGAGAGAGGCCTTGAGAAGTGGGGGCATAAGATGCTGTGAAGACAATGAAGACATGGGATGATAAGAGATGTGGCACAGGTTTGGCACGTGAGACCCCAAGGCTACGAACAACTGTCAGCGACAAATATGTAGACCTAGAGCTGTACTGAACACGTTTCAGGGGTACCAAAGAGAAAGAAATAGTATCTAACAAACATAAAAGGCACCATATGTAATTAGAGTTTCAACTCAAGGTATAAAAGCATGTTACTAAACATTTAAACATGACTTCAAGTGGATCTTTGAGTGAGGAAGAAGAAACCATCAACTAACACCCTGTAACTCCCCAGGAAGGACTCACGATGCTGGTGACTCACCACACCCCTGCACACACCAGGCTAAAGCCATTGACCTTAGGACCCAAAGGAGCAATGGAAGGGTGAGCATAGCACTGGGAAAATGGGTAGAAACTAGGAAATGTGCACAGCAATTTAACTCTATTATGGAGAATTTTTCTGTATAGTAGTATTTCCTCCTTCCCTCACTCCCTCTCCTTCCTTCCTTCCTTCCTTCCTTCCTTCCTTCCTTCCTTCCTTCCTTTTTTTCCTCTTTCCTTTCTTTCTCTCTTTCACTTTCTTTCCTTTCTCTCTTTCCTGTCTCTTTTTCTTCTTCTGTAGGAATATATCTGGACTACTAATCACAATTCTTTGAACAGACTGTTAAAATTTCAATTATGCTAACAATAAATTCTTGGCTTCATATATCCTTTTTGCTCATAGGAAGATTTTGTTGTTACAAGCATAATATGATGCAGGCTCTGATCTACAGTCATAGCAGACTGAGATGGCTGGGGGCCCAATAAAGGAGCATAAATTTTTGGTACCTGGGAAAGCATCAGTTTTGTAACTGAGGCACCTGCAATGCTGAGGAGCTACTGAAGTAGCAATGGAGCGTTAACTGCTTGGAGGCTGCAGGGACTACGGGTCTGGCTGTAGGTGATGACATTGTCCCCAAGGCAATTTTTGACCTGAAGTACAAAGGAGAGGAGAGCACCATGTGTTACATTTCCCCTGAGCCCTCAGTCTCACCCTTATTGATGGGAAGGTCAGACAGGTTTAGCAACAGCCATTCATTCACAGGCATGGTCAGCCTGTCTACATGGGAAGACTTCAAAACTGATTTAGTCAAACCAATGGAAACAACCATCTCAGAATTATTTTTATTTCAGCAGAAGTTTGTTTTGGCTTCTTTTTCCTTTAGACTGGAAGATGGTTAAAAGAAAACAGGGCAGTCAACACAAGTAAGCGTTCATCCAGCCTTCTACGCGCTTAACTAAACTGCTTTAAAAATCACATTTGAGGTTAAAACTATGAGATTTTTTTTTTCTTATGCAGAAAGTTGAAAATTTCTTCTGGAGGTAGCATTTCAGCTGAGCTTTTCTATCCACCTGGAAACATCTGAAAGTAAAAATGATCCTGGTACAAACAGTCTAACTCTGACTCCACTAAATATTAGCATGACAGTTACTACTTTCTGTATTTGTATGGGACAGGGACTTGGTTTACATTTCTTTCTGAGCACAGCAAGCTTTACTAATGACACCTGTGATCTACCTGCTGTCGCACTAAGATGTAACATCCAGTTCCTAAACAGGGGCGCGCACAGCTCTGCAAGCTGTAGTTAGTAAGATTACTTGTTATGTGGTCACCGGCATGGCTACCAAAGAGACAGGACACTGGCTCCCAGTCTGCTCTACTGTTTACCATAGACGCACGCTCCTTTCTCAGCCCCTTCCCGTATCTGTATTCCTGATCAGCGCATAATTTTTCTGTTAGTAAAAGAGACAATGGAGGAATGGCAGCTCCGTTTTACCCCATAGCATCCTTCACTCATTTCCCAAAGCTCAGTAGCCTGCTGTGGAGAAATTCAGCTTATTCGTGGCTGCCTGTGAATTTATAAAAATCTCTGATTTGGCCCTCACCTCCCGTATCACAACCATTTGAGTGCAGCACAAAGATTGTGTTAAAAACCCTCTTGGTGAGCTGCTATCTGCTGGGGGACTCCAGGATTCCCTAGTTACTGCCCAGGAGTTTGCGATCCACCATCGCAGCAGAAAACGTGAGCAGCCCTGTGAGCTGGTTTCTGCTTTCAGGTGAATACAAACAAAGGGATCTTCGTAAATGGGGATGTCTGTGCGCAGCGCAAGGATGCTGGGTGAGCCAGGGTAGGAGAAGGTCTGTTCAAATCTGACAGAGGGTTAATAAAAGAGACTAGAATGAAAACAAAGCAGTAACAGAAATAAGTGTTTTATTTCTGCCTTTTGGAAGACTGCTCACGGATGACTCTACACTGACATAGGTATTACACAACGCACCACGTACTAATATATATTAGAAATCCACGTTGGGGGTTGAAAAATTAGAAAGAAAAAAAAATCCATCCAAAAATAAGTCAGAAATAAACAACTTCAAGTCATAAAATATGAATTAGCTCAGAGGATTAGTCTGAGAATAATTTTCTGTAGGAAGGGTTATTTTTCATGATTTATAAGGGATTTATGAGAAACCTGCAGCTTGCCATTGGAGAAATGAAGTCTTCTTAAAGCTTTACCTTGTTTTGTCACCACTTTCATAATACTTGTTTATGTTTTAAGGGGGGAAAATGTACAGCGAGGTGGAACGGTTATTGACCAGATTGATCATGGGAACAAATCTGCCGGTGGTAACCTTGTTTAATGATATGTTGCTGGGCTCAGCACCTTGCTGAGGCTGTGATTCTTCACCGGCTGGGCCCGCATGATGGATCACGGTAGGAGGCTGATGGTGCAATCACTCACTGGCAGCCACTGACACCTGCACCAGCCTGACACCCGTCCCCTCTGGATGTATCAGCCAGCCTGCTCAGCCTACTGGGAGACACAACTATTCCACCAAACACTGAAAAAAAGTTCTTTATCTACCTTGCAACTTCCTCTGCAGGACATCGCCTTCTTTTTTTTCTTTCAGTTTTATTCCAGCTCTGTCTGCAATTCCGTCACTTCTTTGCATCCACTGTTGTGATCCACGGCTGACTTAAGTGCGACGAAATGAAGCAGCCAGTAAATCCAGAAAGAAAAAAATAAAAAGGGAAAAAAAAAAGAGAATTGTCTTGAAAAAGGATGAAAACGGTATTTTCTCACTGATAATCTCTTGACTGCTTATGGATATCCCATTAGACAGAAAATTGCTGCCTCTAAAGATGGTGGAACTCACATTCTCTGTGCACCATTATTTTAAAGAGAAAACTTTTCCTCCTCCTTATGCTTTATATTGAACATTATAATTTCACAGTAAAAAATGAGAGCAGGAAAATGAGCAACCATTCTTTTGCAGGAAGCTCCCTTCCTCTTTTTTCCTCAAGACAAATTTGAAAGCTAATGTATGCAACATTATTCCAGATTAGATATTTTAATATCATAAATACATGCACAATTCTACTCCCTCTAAAAGCAGTTACATATGGATATATCTGCACATGGGCGCTATCTACACTGTCCGCCAGCCAGGACCTGCACTTAGTATTAGTTCATTGGTTGGGATTATTAATAATTTGCCACTTTTATAATACAAATAGTATGTAATGATATACAACCACTTAAAGTGTAAGATGTAAAAATATATCTAACCTGTGAAATAATGATTTCAATTGATTTTCTCTTCTAGTCCCTGCCCTTATAGTGTTGATGAACTTTTTTGGAAGGAAAAAAAAAACTTTAGTAGTACGACAGGTCATTATAATGATAAAAAAGTAATTACCTAGCCAAGGAGGCTTTAGCACATACTTTCCCAATCTCTAATTTTATATAAAGGCCTCTTCATTAGTTCAGAGCACAAATCTGTGCAGCTTCTTAGAAAAAGGATGGGAACACCACTTCAGCTACCATGTTTCCTAATTGAGTGCAGACCAGTTCTATAAATTGCACACATCTGTCTTTTCAAGTCACTGTAAATTCAAATATATATCACCGCCTATTAGGAGTGGCCGCAGAGCCATTACATGAGCTAGACTGAGCATCATAGGTAGTGCAGACCTCAGGCTGCCTCACCAGAAGAGCAGAGATGGTCGTCCCTGTTCCCACTCATCTTTCTCCCTTTTTTGTTCTAGGAAAAAAGACTGCATTACAGAGACAGATTTGCTCAGCTTCCTTTTGTTATTCAACTCAAATAGTCGGTAAGCTGGGTCTTGCATCCCTGTGAAGCCACATGCCCTCTCTGCCGTGCAGGCTCTCCCAGTCATCCCCGCTCTCATGGAGTGCCCTGCACAAATGAAGGTTAGAGAATTACCTTCTGAGCTCTCTGGGGCTCTGAATATAACACCCATTCTGAGCCTGGTGGTCAATAAACTGTCCTTTAAAGACACTCGGAATACTCGGATTCATTTTCCCGAATCGAAATCCCAAATGCACAGAGTAGGCGGTAGGGGGTTGTGGGAGGGAAGGATATATCTTTTTGTGGGTCCCCAAAAGCACTCAGGTAAGTGTTTGTCGTTCCTCTCAGCCAACTGTTAAAAAAACAGATCATCAAAATTAAATATCTTAAGACTTTTTAACATATAACCCCCCCAAACAATTGTTATCGACCTTTAAGAGGTCACTAGAAAATAAAAAATAGTATATTTCTCTCACTAGTAAACACAGTTGTTGTCATAATTACACATATATGCACCCACAAGCATGCATACACAAAAAGCATAACCGGGTACCATTTAATTGATAACCGTACTCTCAGTTCCTTCCTCTCTTTTCGGGATAGCAATCGCAGTATGCAGCTGCTAAGACAATGAGAATGCTTTTCCAGCTGCAGCACCTGGCTCTTTGGCAGACTCATTTAGTAGTTGTGTTGGCAGCTTTGGATTTGCCTCTGGGTCTATCATATGTTTATAAAGGCAATGGACTGTCAACCCGCACTCATGTGTGTGCCTGGGTGTCTGTTTGTCTGTGTTTCGCATCTCTGTTTATAGCTGCTTTTTGCCTGTGTTTGTTCACAGAAAATAAGCATTAAGCACAGAGAAAAACACAAGCAATCCCCTAGCTATTCATGTAAGCAAAGTTATCTTTTACCTACATATACAACTCTGTTTCTTCAACTTCAGCCGCCCTTCCAATAAACATCCATTTAATTTGCATCAGGGATAATTCATTAGACAAATTCTCTCTGTTTTACAAGAAAACTGCACCTTTATATGTGTGCCTATACAAATCATTTCTTTGTGACTAAGACCCTTAATGCAGTGATATCATAATAAATGGAAGGGGACATTGTTCATGTTACGATAATAAATGAGGTGTTAAAGGAATATCCTGATACGTGAGCATTTTATAACTACTGCTTGTTGCTTGGTGGCAGCTGTAAGGCAGGGCTCACCGAATTAGCTATGATGTACCACGCCAGAGTGACGTTAATTATCCTACAGTGGTAAGCATTTTTTAAGTAGCTGCCTCACATTTTTACATGTTTGGGTGTAACGCGTTTGCAGAGGCAGGGTTTATAACACAGTTAAGTATCCCATCTGAAGTAAATGTCTAAGGGAAACAGATTCCAAAATGCTGCGAGACAGGCAAAGGACACAGAAAAAAATGAAGTCTTGAATGATCTTGCTATCTTGACTTCAAATTTTAAAAAATAAACAGAAAAACTCATTTATACAAGCACGTTATACATAAATCAGTGTCTGTACGCAAATATATACACTAATATAGGGACAAGTAAGTTGATACTTTTCTTCCCCATTGAAAAGACTCAGATGTAATGTAAAATAATGTAAAATGTAACGTACAGATAATGTAAAAAATATTCCTTTCTTACCTAAAATACTCATGAAAGAAAAGGGATCTTTCCAAAACTATAAGGGCGTGAAAGCTGGTACACACTTGCTGGTGTGGGACAGTCTCTGAAACTCCCTGCAAATTATTTAAATGCACAACTGTATCACAGGATAGTCAAAATTGTGTTGATTGAGTGCTGATTCATTTAACCTGCTTGCTTGTTATCAGTATAAAAAAAGAAAAAACAAAACAATAACCACACAAAGAAAAATATAGCAAGATTACTTATTAAAGCAATTTGCAGTAGAAAGCAATTTTCACAATTTCTTTTATTGGTGTAAAATACACAGCATCCTTGCTTTCCTAGTTCAAGGCAGTTTTGCCCACAGAAATGAAATGGGGGAGGGGGAGAGTTTACAGGATGATAAATTAGGATTCATCAATTAGTATTTGAGAGTGGCCCCTTCCAGCAAATAATTACTATAAATATAGATGTGAACTCAAAAAACACATTTTAAAAATGTCATTCCATATTATTGTAATTTGTTAATACTTTAAAACAAAACAAAGCTCTGTTTTCCCCCAGAATCACTTGCAATAATATTTATATGCTCATTTTGATTAAGTTTGTAAACATCTGTAGAAATCTATGGGGACCACGTAACAGTCCCAATGAAAGAAATTTTACATTTTAAAACTGTAGGCCTTTTATGCAAATTATTTTGCCTTTGGCCATTTCGGGAAGAAATGAAGGAACTGGAGGATATTATAGCTTTACATAACACTGGTGAGATTGTTGTCATCTTTGATCTTACATCAATTAGTCAAGTTCTTGAACGATCATAGGCAAAGAAACCTAAACTCTTCTCCCCAGCTGAACAAAAATGTGTCAAAGATTCTAACTGCATAAATTATTACATTATATCCTACAGCAATAATAGCTCCTTTAGGTAGACTTTCTGGTCACCTGTTATACACTGGGAATAGAATTTTATTAGGTTTTGGTTTTACATGTAACAATCTACTTTATGTATATTTTATTCTATTTTTCTGACCAGTAACACTGACACCAAATTAATCTTAAAAGGGCAGTGCTGCGCTGAAAGCGTGGGCCTTCTGTCAGCTCCTTCTGATGAATACATGAGTCAAAAGACAAGGGAAAGTTTTTGAGTACGCTGCCCACCGAAGAAGTTCTCAATTAAAACAAAAAAAAACCCTGAATTTGATAACCTGAAAGCCACTTTATTATTGTGATATTATTCCCATAAGCAGGGTCTGCCCTTCTTTCCTTTGCTTCCTGGATCATTACCACGTAAAGCTAGAAGCCATGTTTAACTTTGAGGGAATACGACATTTACATCATGGGCAAAGAAGTAAAATTTCTGACCAGCGTCAAACTGCCAATCCCAGCAAAGTTTTCCTTTTCCCTACAGGTAGTACGAAATGGAGCCAGAAGGACAGGGCCCCATCTGAGCCGTGCCCAGCTCCCCCAGTCCTCACAAACCCACTCTATCAATCACGGCAGGATAATGCATAGTGGCTGCACCTGTGACAAGGAATGATGGAGTGCTGAACACAGGCCCGGCTTCGCCTCTCGCTTTGTGCATTTGTATTTCTCCAGGGCCACTTCGAGAATTTGCAGAACTTGGGAGGGAAGAAAAAAATTCTCTCGCGTTTTAAAAAATATCTTAATTCACTTTGATTATCGAACAATAATGCAACATGAAGACTTGGAAACGAACTGCAGGATAGTACGATCCAAATTCCATAAGGCAACATAACTATACACGATGTAATTTTATTAAGGGGCAGGCAATTTAATCTGGGTACAGTAAGCAAAACCTGCAAGTTTTGCCATCCATTTCTTCTCCCTTTTACCCTAGAATAAGTGTCAAGATTTCACTTTATCTTAACAGCAGACACAAAAAAAGCTAGCACCAAGTTCACTCCAGATTCTCAGAGCCATAACACACTGAAAATGGAAAGACAGGTCATTTTATAACTTTCTTCAAAGGTATCCTTTACACTGATAATTTTAAGAAAGAGTCAACTCCTCAAAATTATTTTTGGTCAAAAAAAGCTTTAAGTAACTACAGTTAAAAGATGATTAAATTAATTCTCCACTTTAAAAAATCATTTAAGCAAGAAATGTTGTCTTGTCTAAAAGAAATGCTTTCTGAATTAATCTGCAAAGAATGCAGTCTGATTTCATAAAAAATATGTAACAGTTAATAATATATGCTAGTCGTATACACCAAGGTTTTTTAAAAATGGAATTGAATCATACACTACAGATATCTATTATAAAGCTGTGAAAAAGTGCTAATTAACACAGTTAAAACAAATAGGAGACATCATAGACGCTCATGCAAATTTCAAGTGAAAATCATGTCAGCCTCCAAAATAATAGGAACATTTTAATCCCTCTGAAAACAGACAAACAAAGATGAAATCCATTTTCCTTTTGTGACAGTTCATTTTTTTAAGTCTCAATATTGTTACATGTACAGGATGAAAAACTGTATTAAGAAGGGGGTACTGGAGAATACAATCTTTTATTCTCTTAATATGCCTCTGACAGCCGAGATAAAATGCTCAAACAAATCCTTCTCATGATAAGTTTTTGGAAAGGAAAAATATATTTGCTTCTAAGAAGTTCTGTGGCCAGTTCTAGCAGCCAGTTCCACGCTCCAGCGTTCGTTTGCAAGCAGCAGTGATGCCTTTTTTTTTTTTTTTTTTTTTTTTTAAGATGAGCTTTCCCGCTGTCAGGCATGAGCCACAGTTACCTCTTAAACAGCTTTTTCTTTTTTTTTTTTCCCCAAGTACATTTCGTGGCTGCGGATGCAGTCATTTTTGGGTTTGATGCTGGCTGGACCACGGGGCAGGGGGCTACTGTTTCTGAAGGACAAAACTTGTAACAAAAATATCGAGAGGTAAATGGTGCCAGAGCTTCGCTACCGAACGAGCTCTGCTCTGTGATGGCGTGGTCTCCGGTTAGGGCTCTTACAGATGTGTATTTTCCGCCTAATCGTGAAAACAAACACAAGACGTGGGGCCGGGCAGACCCCCGCCGCTGCCGGGGTAAAGCCGCCTTTGGCCGGGGACCGGCTCGGCGGGACCACCCGGAGCCGCGCGGCCCCGGGGGGTCCTGCCCCGGGGCTGGGGGCTCCGACGGGGCTCCCCCTCGCAGCCATCCCTCCCCCCCGCGCCTCCCCCCGCCGCCGCATCCCTCCCTCCCTCCCGCCCCGCCGGCCCCTCGCCGCCGCTGCTCCTCCGCCCGCCGCCGTTCGGGCGTGCGATGCGGCGAGCGGGGAAGCAGCAGGTTCCTCCTTCCCCGCTCGGTGCGGGCACGGTACGGGGCGGGGGGGGCTCCTTCCTCCCGCTGTGCTGCTGAAGGGACTGCGGCAGCATCCCGCCGGTGCCGTCCCCGCAGGAGCCGGGAGGGGGGTGTGACATTCCGGGGCAGGTGTGGCTGTGAGAGCCGGGAGCATCCCCTGCCTCCCAAACCCTGCCACCGTCCCTACCCACACTGTGAAAAACATCATTAAGTTTCCAAAAAGCACCAGTGCTTTCCCCACCGCCCTCCAACACCGCTGCCTCCGCGGGGAGGCTGTAAAGGGAAAAACAGCCCTGGCTGCTAGTTAGAGACCCCTACCAAAACTTGGGGGGAGGGAGGAGAAGGGGGAATAAAAGAAAAAAAAAAAAAAAAAAAAAAAAGAGAGAGAGAGAGAGAGAAAGAGAAAAAAAAAAAGCAAAGCTGGGCTTCCCAAGTAGCCCTTCTTAGAGGGGAGGGAGAGAGAGCAGGAGCGAGAGACAAACATCTGGGGATTGGACCATATGCTAAAGCTTTGTCTTGTCCTTCAAAGTTAGGCTGCCCTTGAAGTGATTTGTCAGGCGGCCTAACTGTGACAGGGAGAATATGTAGCAGGGGAGAGAGGGATGGGGGCGGCAGGGGGGAGGCAGGGCCCAGAGGCAGGGGAGAGGTGAGACAGGGAATGAGGTACGGAGAGGGAAAAATGTAAAATTAAAAAAAAAAAAAAAGAGGGAAAGGGGAGGCAGCAAGTAGCAGGAAAAAAAAAAGAGCAATCCAGCCTCTCTCTCCATCAGATTTTGCTTTTAGTGGGAAGTGAACAGGAAGGTGGAAAGAGAGGAGAAAAAGGGGAAAGGCAACAGAGGAGGAAGGAGGGGAGAGGCAAACGCTGTAAAGGGAAAGCAGGAGAGGAGAGGAGAGCAGAGCTGAAGCAGGAAGGGAAGGGCTGAGAAGCAGCGGCTGCTGATGCTCTTGCTGCCGCCACCTCCTTTTTCCCTCTTCCCTTTTGCCCGCCAAGTGCTGAACTGATTAGAGTGTAATTAAGGCCATAAAACCCTCAGCTTATCCACCTGTTTATTCACTAAAGTCGCAGGCTCATCAGGCAAATTAGCTGCTTCCAGGCTGCACATTGGGCCTAGAGCTGGCCTGATTAATGAAGTTTATTGGGAGCTGTTAAAAGCATTAACTGAAGGAAATCTCAGCAATTTGTCATATTTAAGGGATGGAAATTAAATCTCCCCATGCAAATGAGGGGAGACTCCGAAGCGGCTTCTTTTAGAGGTGACGAGGGTGGGGACCCGTGAGCCGCTCCCCCAGGCACAGCCCACTGGTGCAGGGTCTGCCCCTGTGATGAATTTGCCAGGTCTCGGCAGGAGAGGGGTTACAAACAAAGGGCTGAAAGAGGTTTTACAGAACAAGAGCTCTCAGCCCTCTGAGCCCCAAGTGTGAGAACCGGGCCCCAACTGAGGCAATGTGGTCCTTTTGATCTCGTGCTAAGGGCGTCTCTCTAGGAACCCGAGGCATTGCCAGGGTAGCTCACCCAGCCAGGGGCTTGTAAGACAGCTTCCATGCCAGGCAGTGGTGTCCCCCTTGGTCAAATAAGCCATATTCAGTTTATTTCTACTTTAAACTTTTTGCGCTCTTCTTAGTTCTGAGTCATGTTATGTGACATCAATACCAGTACAAATGCCCGCAGAATTTTTGAAATGTAAAATGATTTTTTAAGCAATGTTTATAATAAACCTTGAAACTGCAAGAGTAGATGCTCTAGCTGACAAACACCTAAGAAATGTATTAAGTCGAGATGGTCTAACCAGCAGGGAATCCTATCCAGAGCTGAATATTCACCAGTTTTAAGAGTATTTTCTTCTAGCATGTCAATCTGATTTTATTTCTGACATGAATAGCATTTTCATACCCGAAGCTTCATGAGCCACAGCATTTTTATATTAACAATTTATAATAAAAGAGAAATTACAAAGGGTCAGAAGGAGTGAATGTCCTGAGGAAGCGATAATGAGAAGAAAGGAAGGTCAAAGAAAACATCTTGGCCTTGCTATTGTTATCGAGTGTTCATTTCGCAATCGTATTAGGTTTACAATTTATTTATTTTTAATGCTTTAATACAAAAAAGAGAAAACACTGTATGGCATCTCATATAAAAGATATTTTTACACAAATACTCAGTCATGAACATGATGGGGAGGGAGGAGGGAGAAGAGAGAGAGAGTGTTCAGGTTTGATGTAATTCTTATTCTGTATGTTTCTCTGTCTTATTATTACAAAGCTAATTATTTGTTACAATTATTGGATTAACAATTTGCTAATCAGTTTTCTTCTCCTTTGCAGAGAAGCACCAGCGCAGTGAAATGCAAGGTGAGAATGTTGCCTGGATTTTCAACAGAACACTAGAGTGCCATTTTCCTTGCGTGCAGGTTTGTTCAGCTGCCGCGTGGTTTACGGCCAATACGGCACATACTGTAACCATCTTACTGTGGAGCATCTTCGTTCCTTTTTCTAACTTTTAGGATGTGGAGACTATTTGCCAGGAGTAAAGAGTCTCTCTCCTCCTGCCCCCTCCCATTCCTTTCAGAAAATTTTTCACTCATCAAACCACCCCGTGGGGCAGGAGGAACCATCCGTCTTCTCCAAACAATAGTTACAGGAACACGGACTAGTACCACGTAGCCCCCTGCATGTGTGCACCCACCCACACCGGGAGTTTTGAGTGTATTCCAGACACAAAATAATACATTTTAAAAAGACACTTGATGCGCTTAAACGAGACACACACCTCAGCTCTTATGCACGGCAAAGGGCTGTTTCAGCTGCCAGTAAACAAACCAACCAAAGCAAAACTTCCCTGCAACACGTATATCTGTATTTTTTTATAAAGATAGCTGGTAGAGTATGCTTCTAACACTGCATGCAGCACTCCAGCGCCGGTTTCCTACTGACATTTCTGGGAACAAGCAAGCAAAGAGTTCCAGTGAAAGAGCAGTGGGTTATTGTTATTTTTAACTGCAAGTTAACAAAGCTTCTCCTAGAGAACGAAATGACAGCAATGTTTTCTAGTTATGCATTTAATTGCAGAAATGCAAAGCGTAACTGTAATCAGTTCATTAGTGGCTGCCTTTCGTATTTTTTGTTAATCTATCCTAGTGCATACTTTAAGACTATTTGCTGTAAATCTATATTAGCTTGAAGTAATTTTAATTTTGGCCAAGAGAATGCTTAAATTTCAGGAAAAATAAGTATTTTGGAATTTTCACTGAATTAAGAAGAGATCTGTTTGAGACAGCATTTGTTCCGAATTAGCAGATTTCTTCAGAAGATTCCTTAAATGAAATTCAATCACTTGTGGAACATACTGTCAAAAGACTTATTTTTCTTGATTACCAGTTCCTTCGATAAATTGATTTGCCCCATTACGTGGAGTCTTTTAGTCCTGCCACTAATGGGATGTGCTACTTGCAACTTTTTCTCTCTGTTTCAGAAACAAATGAATATATTTTAAGAAAAATATTTAGGCGAATCACCGAAAACTTGCAAATACACCAAAACCAGGCGGTTTATTTAGAGATTATTTTTGTAGAAAAAATACCTGATATTGTGGTGAAATGTATAGTTATAAAAGATTTTAGGTGAAGAATGATAATGCATTGCAGTAACTAAGCACTCTCCCTGAACCCCCAACAACAGTGATCATTTATATTATAGACTCCTCTTCATGAGCAATTATAACTTTGACAGGGACATTTTCCTCCCCGCTGAAACTTCAGATGCAAGACCTGCTTTTGGAGGCTGTGCGCTTACACGGCTGTGCACAAGTGCACATGGTAAATTTGTTCAGAGATGCAACTGCGCCTAAAATTTATCCCAACTATTTGTCTCCAAGGGCAATTCAACCAGACTTCGGCATTTCACTTTAATAAGAAATCTGGTGGATTACCTAGTCAGGCACATGAAAAAAAATCAGTTATTTAAATGTGCCCTCCATATAGATGTACAGAATTCCAGTCATTACGGTAAAAGGATACTGTATTGTAGAATTCAGGTTGCATAAATAAGCAAAAATCAGTATGTTTTCAAAACAACAAAACAATCCATCAAATTCTTCCTAGTATATCGATACTGTTAGTATATTGACTATTAGAACAATGGCAGGCCCAAACTCAAGATAATCTTTGTGAAAACACTGAGATAGTCGCATTTTTTCTTTTACATGCCTGATTTGACAGTAGTGGAAACAAGGCAAATTTTCTCACAGCGGAAAACTGCGTTATGGCACATTCAGAGCTAAATTTAGCCCTCTCAAATAAAGAATGATCTTTCAGCCGGGGCCAAATTATTCTCTTTAACCGCACTGTGCAAAAGATGTCCTAAATGATGAAGACCCTGCTCTGTCCTTGAATGAGTGCAGAAGACAGAGAGACCTCAGTGGGAGGAGTGCGAGCTGCTGTTATGGTCAGAATTCCGTCCGAAGTGACCTCCTGCTTTTGCCTGTGGTCTACTACTGAGGCACATCAAGGTTGGAAGGGATACTATTTCACTGTGACTTAATTTTTTTCTTGTCTCCCGATAGTTTACTAAACTATCAGTGATGTAGTTTTTGTGGCTTAATTAATTCTTTCACACTGTCTCCTTCCATCTCAGTCATACTTGAGTCTTTCTTCTTATTAACGTTTTACAGCATGTTTTTCAGCTGTGGGTAGAACCACAATGTTAATGAACGACAATTATCTTTCTTACTTATCTCAGAACTTTAATGAAGCTTCATTAAAATTAACACGACACGATATTACTGGAAGAGCTGAAGAAAAGCTTTTTTTTTTTTTCATTTATAACCTTTTAATTTTTTTCTATTAACTAGAAATTCTAACTTACTGTAGTTTGCTGGGCAATAATTAGGGCATTCAGGGGGAACTCCTTCCTCAACCGCTTTACAAAACTAGCACCTACGGGGGAAAACGCTGCCGTGTCCTTTAGAGGGATCCACTGTACCTTAGCACTTAGTTAATCCCCTCCTCAAACACACTCAAGAAAATGAAAGCTGCATGTCACATTGGCAGGGTAAGGAATCGGTTAAACGCTTTTCATTTGAGCCTGTTTTTCAGAAAAGACAATCCATGCTGGGAGAATGCAGCCTGTATAGCTTTATCTGGAGTAACTGTAAATGTACATATGCTTTTATGTGTAGCATTGTCACCGACAGTCCAAAATGACAATCTGCTGTATTATGAAAGCTTAGCGTCAATGCCCAGTGCATCTGAGATGCTAATTAGCTATAGGAGCTGGACCTTAAAACTTAGTTTCAAAGGCAGATTTTTAAAGTGATCTTAAAAACACTCTTCGAACCAAGACGGAGTAACAAAAAGATATGAACACATTGTTCGTGCAATTGCAGGTTAAGCTTCCACCACGCCTCACAAAAGCTAGCTAGCTCGTGCTTTAAATATATTTCTAGCTTAATACTTTGAGAATAAAAATTAAGTTATTGTCATTTTATTTTGACACACAAAATGATTTCTTCTGTTTCAGTACCATTTATTTCCAGGGCAGAATTAAGCCTTTTTAAAAGTAAATCTAAATTGCAACAGCAAGTGTTGTACTGTCATTTTAATGACAGCAGTAGACTTTAAGTATGGAATGAATCAATTATTGCAAGCGCAGCCCCTGTGTAAATCACTGACGGCAAACCAACCTCAGGATTATAAAATGAATCTTTGACAAGTATTCAAGGTTTCAGCATATTCTCAATAATGAGGATTAAGTACCTACTATCCGTGAAAGAAAAGTTTTATTCACTTACTAAAGAATACGTGAGTAATCATTAAGAGAGGTCAGATTAACTGAGGTACTTTTTAAAAAAGGGCATCCAGTACAACATCTGCTGGAAAATCAATGATAAATATGTCAATTTTTTAGAAAAAGGGAAAGATTGAGAGTAAGGCAGTGTAATGGAATGACTTAATGTTCTGTTTTTAAAGAATGGAGAGAAATTATAATGACATCATAAACTATCATTATGAAACTTTTTGACATTTTCATGTCAAGAAAAAGACTCTTCTTGAATCAAGAACAAATAGTGATTTCTGCTATCCATGGGTGATTCAGTCAAGTTCAAATAAATCCTGATTCTACACTGAGAGACAATGAAAAAAAAGCCTCCCGACTACTCTGGTATATATGCTATTTTCTTGTATTTAATATTTTTACACTAAGAGAGAAATTGAATTCAAAGTTCCAATGATAGTTGAGCTATGAAAATGGAAATGCTTCTGATTATGTCCATAATGTATATACTTTTGGAGAAATCTTTATGGTAAATATTTCATATCACTTTGCTCTCTGCCAGTACCCAAACAATAATTCATTGTCTTTTTCTGTTTAATTTCCACAAAATAATGCAAAATTGAGAACCAGTGTTATCGTAATTGTAGACCAACATAATTTCATGATAGAATAAAGCATTGTGTTCTGTCATCATTTGTATTTTAATTATTAATGAAAGCCTTTGCTTTAACTGTCAGAATTTTTTATTAATGTCTTATGAGATTTGCATACTCTTTGCCTTTATATGGGGAGAGAATGTACAGACGAATATATATTTATTTCCAATAAATTGGTATGGTTTTAACCTGGAAGGTTTACTTTTGAAAGCTTTAGCAATTGATATCACACTGATCAAGAGTTGCATTACATACACTGGGATGAGGAAATAAAAAACAAAATCTACAATAACACTACACATTATAATTTGATATTCCCCTAAAATAATGCGAAGCAACTTTGAAAAAAAATATCGCTGTTGCTTGTAAGAAAATAATGTGCCTGTTTATCTAAACTGCTGCATTTCCGTTGCTTTATTTTCCCCAGAATTGTATTTCTTTTTTTTTTCTGTGTGTGCTTATGTATGTTTCTTCTTGTTTATGGCACTATGCGCTTTCTCTGCGGCCCAATGTGGATGATT
Organism: Rissa tridactyla; assembly: GCF_028500815.1. Taxonomy (NCBI): domain Eukaryota; kingdom Metazoa; phylum Chordata; class Aves; order Charadriiformes; family Laridae; genus Rissa; species Rissa tridactyla. The sequence continues at coordinate 22,724,982 of NC_071468.1, read as the reverse complement.
CATAGTTCAATATTTTCATTTTGCACTAAACAGTCAATTCATTACAAATTAATTCAATATTTCTAAATTTCATAGAACAGTGCATGGTTAAAATAATACATTCTGCAATAGGGATAAGCATGTTAATAATTCTAATAGGAAAAACATAACTGCATAATTTTGTAATAACCAAATTTTAGAATGAATCAAACATAAGTAGGTACATTTGTAAACTGTTAAGTTTAGATAAAATATGTGTATATTAGAAAGGAAAACTATGAAATAGTTACATCTCAAATTACTGAAAAAAAACCCCAAGCATGAGGATAAGCATTTGTCTTAAAAACATTTCCGCAGATAAGAGAGGCTGTAAATATTTTGCTGTTTGTTTACCTAAGACAGTTAAGTTGTCAAATGCAATTGATTTGGAGCTATTGAATTGAAACATTTTGCTGCTTCTCTTTTCCAAGTGTTATCATATTCCTTTTGTGCATTTCAGCAGTCGTCTGTCTCACTGCCCAGTTTTCATTATGATTTTGAGGCAGGAGGTTCAAGTCACCGTCTCGTCACGGAAGCCGGCAGTTTACAAAGAGGCTGTTTCTCGGTAAACACCTGCAATTAGTTTGCAGGTGATCTTAAAGAGTTACAGTACGGGCTTGGACTTAGAAAGCTTAAAAGCACTTCGCAGAAAACAAAACTGAGGGGCTTCGTGGGAAGGTAAGAGCACAAACGTTTCTGTGCATTGTGCGGGCGGCGGGCTGGAGTTTCGCAGTAGAAGTCTGGCATCTGGTGGTCCAGAGAAGAAATGGCAGCCCACTCTGAAAAGAAACAAGGAGGTCACAGCCTGAATTAGCTCATCAGCTTGTTAAGAAACCAATTATTTCCAGAGTATGTGTATGCGAGGACTCTTGCTTCTCAAGGACCCCCCAGTATTCATTGTCCCGGGTTGGTTTTTGTCTTCACCCCAGAAGGTCTGTATTTCTTCCCAAAGAGAGAAATAATTGCAGGTATCCAGAATTGTGATGAGTTCTGTAATGTCAGATAACGCCTCGTGCAACCCTTGGCAGAAGACGAGGGATAAGACTTACTGCCATTTCCCACAAGTAGCGCTTGGAGGACTGGAAAAAGGAGAATTTTAGGAGGGCAAGACCCAAATGTGCTATTCTGGGAAAGGGGAATTTCTTCTGTTCTCTTCCAAACCATAACAATATGTCACATCATAACCAAACTAATGAAAAAAACATTCCTTCCCAACTTCCTTGAAGAGCACTAACTCCAGCAGAGATCACGGAGGTCTGTGTGAGGAAGGAGCACAGAAGGCGAAAGGACCTTCAGAAATATCAAGCCCATTCCCTATCTTTGCATGCAGTGACATCATATAATCCGCGTCAACAAGTGATAAAGCTCCACCTCTAAAGAATGGGGGGTTTTCACTTTTTTGACCAAAAGGTTCTTCCCAATGCAGATTTCTTTAAAGAGCTAAGAATTATCTGTTAAGTTTCCATGCCATCTTTGGGTTAAATGATACTCCACCTTTCCCTCCCTCGTGTACCAAATATACATTTATAGACAATGATGAAAAGCTCTTATAGTCTTCTCTCTCCAGACAGAGTCTCTATTCTCACGATCACTGTGCTTCTCTTCCCCGAGAAAGTTTACTTTTTAGTCATCTTTCTTGAACAGGGATGGCCAAAATTACATAGTGATCCACATGAGATCTCTCCTGAGATAACACTAATGGTGTGAATTCTCTGTCGTTGTGGAAAAGACCTCTCTTGATGTAGCCACATTTTCCATGGCTACAACACGGACAAGTCTACAGCCCCGCGTGACCAAATAGTATCCATAGGTCACCTCTTCACCTTGGAATATTCCTAGAGAATGTCCATTAATAATCTTCCTTCAGCCTCCTCTTCAATATTACCTGATGTTGCCACTCTTCACCCGTCTTACAATTTCCTCTACTAGTACCAGTATTCCGTAATATATTATCATTTCCCGTCTGTCAGACTTCTAATGCTTTATTGAAGTTCAGACGGATTATATCTTCAGTATTTCCTTTGTGTTGAAATCAAAGGCAAGTATCAGGTGGATATAGGCTACCCTTTGAGAAGATGTGTTCCAATCTCTTCACATTTGCCTCCATTTTTTTAGGAATTATTTTTTCCTTAAAAATTAGGTGTAAAGACTTACAAAAAAAGGAGTGAGAATAAAAGGTCCTCCAAATCTATTGCTGCCTTCTTAAATACAGGTAAATTAGCCATTCTTTAAATGCCTGGTGCCACACAGAAAATACATATATTCCAGTACTTGCTACCACGCTTTTTATCCTAGATGCCACATTTTGCAGTCAAGCCCTCTAACTTGAGCACATTCAGGTACCTTTGCGTTTGTACTTTTCAGTATATATATTTTAAACATTTCCAAGGTGTGACTGAGCTTGACTTTTGACAATGCTTATATTGTCATTACACTTTTAGACTTGAAAGCCAGAGGTTATTTTGCTGATCTCTTCTCATATCTTATACTTTGTATGATGTTTTGTCTAGTGCCTTTTTGAGGTTATTATTTATCCAGTCGGAAAGTTTCTTCCCCTGAGCTGCAAAAAAAGTTCTAGGTAATACTAGAAACCTTGACATAATGACATGCCAGATTTCTTCCACATCCAAGTCCCTCAGCTTCCCTGCAGACCTGCTTTTTTTTTTTTTTTCTTTCTTTCTAAATATAATGGAAGGACATTTAAGGGTGGCTCAACCCAAGATATTTATTTATTAAACACACTCTTCTAACTACCATCCTGTTTATAAAAAGAGTAATTTAAAAGAAAGCAAAACAATACAAGTAGTTATGGATTTCCATATCGCCTTCTCTACTTTGTACAATGTCCATGCAGCTTCTCAGGGAAGGATCATAATCATTGATGTATGTCAAGTACATAGAACCACTTTGACTATGATAAAAATGAGTAACATTGAAGTGCTGCTCTTTGACTGAGCACAAAGAATAGGCCAACCTATGCAACACTTCAAGGGTCTTACAGATTTGTGCCATGCTTGTACAATAAAGAAGAAAAAAAGGCATAACTTATTGTTATTCATAAAAGATAATTTCCTGAGGGTTCTCCAAATGATCACATGCAGTCTGTAGAGGACCAGGCTAAATGCTTATATCCCTTTTGGTAAAGGGGCAGTTTGGGCTTTTTCATTGCACAGCAACATGGGACAGAATTGAGATGATGAGATTGGCTGATACACCAAGAACAAAGGGAAGCTCTGCAGGCAGCAATGTCGGCTCCCAAGTATCTCTTAGAGTGACGTTTTTCATTAAACAAGCCAGGCAGAGGAACCTTTATTCAGTAGTGCTAATGATGATAATCTCACACCAGGACTTTCCATAAATTTGCAGAGTGATTCTGTTATTCTCCTTTTCACATATTAAGAGACAATCATAGAAATGAGTGTGACCTTCTCAGTATCACTCAGGACAAATGGCAGAACTGGGATTAGGCTCCACTGGTCCTGCTTCCTATGTACTGATGTCAAGACAACCCCTGTCACTCTTGCCACTGGAACATTTTCATTGTCCATGTCCAGCCCTACTTCTTTCCTTTGTTCCCTCACAACCATCTTCTGCCCTGGTTATCAGATGATTCTCTCTCCCTCCTTCTTGTCCCTCTCACTTCTTTCCCTGTCCCTTCCCCAGATGCATTTTCATACCCAACACACCATGGAGAACACATTACTTCTCATGAACAAGAACTTTTAGTTCCAGCTCCTTTCCAGGCCTGTAGCACTTCACCTACAAACACATGAAGGGCTAAGGAACAACAGAGGTCAAAGAGAAAAAAAGTTGGAGGATATATTTTAGTGGGGGAAAGGATACATTATTCACAAAAGTTGTTGACTGTTGTAGCTTTATCAATGCAGGACTAGTCCACCCTCACGAGCACAGGGATGACCACTGCTCTGACCAGAGAACATCAGTAGAGACATGGCTACCTTGGGAGTCTACACCTTACTATGTACTTCACTATACCCTTTCCTCATCAGGCTTTAAAGTCTCATCGAGAAACCAAGCAGGTCCTATTGCAGGTAAGAACCCCACAATATGTAAGCAGAGAATAGAACAAGGGTGTCTGCCATACAGTTACCTTTCCCTTCTACCTCTAAGCACTTCCTGCAGTAGAAAGAGAAAAAAAATATCTTCAATATGATGATAGTATATAAAAATACTCTGTTGCATACCAAGACAACCTAAGAATTTTTGGGGCCTATTTCCAACACTTCTTTTTGCAGATGGTTTCTGCTGCTGAATTGTGCTTGCTGTAGAGACCAGCATGAATTCTGAAGGTATTGTGCAAGCCACAAAGGCTGGGATCAAGTCTCATATCTCACTGTATTTACAGAGCATGCCTGCCATTGTCAGTCTTGTCAACTCTCATGGTCTCTTCGCTTTTTACCCTGTGCTTACCCCATTTCTTCTTTCATTAAAAAACACAAAAGTTTCTGTCCTTGTGGATTTGCAAAGGGAAAACATAATCCCCAAGGGCTTAGAAACCAGGCAGCAAATTAAAAATGCCAACACTGATTATTCTTTGAGATTCTATTATTTTAAAGGCAATCTCATGACTTTCAGGGTCTGATTTTGAGGCTTCTGAATTGTAAAGTTCAGCCATCCTTGTGCTTGGCAAGCACCTGAAAGCGAAGCATGTGCAACCAACCTCTATATATAATTCTGTAAAATGAGAGCTGTTTATCTCAGTAGCTGAAATATTCATTATTGAAAATAAGCATTTCAACATTCAGAGGAGAAATCATGTGGGCTGAGAATAACAATGATCTGGGAAATAATAAAAACCTCCACGTCTTTACAGTGTCCTAAACGCATAGATCTGAGAGGGTCTGACCTTGCACAAGGGAGGTGGGATGAGAACTGCTACTGACATGTAGGTACCTGTCTTTACTTCTGAATTGAACCTTTCATTTCAGATCGGCTGCTTTTGCTGGTGGTCAAGAGTACAGAGAAAGATAGGGAGAAATTAATGTCCAGTTTGGCAGGGAGAGAGGAGAACAATGATGAAAGAGATGAAACTGGAAAATACCAATTATTGCAACTTTTCCTGTATCTTTTAGTATTTGGCAGACAATACGGGGTTTGTGTTAAAAAAACCCTGCCATTTGCTGCCCCTGTTGAAAAAACACCTGCCTTTGGGCCAAGTTTTAGGTCTGAGAAGTCACACCACTTTAATGTAACAGCTAAATCTCCTCAGATTCTTCCTTTGCTTTCTTCGCTTCGCTTCCTTTGCACACACAAATGTTACAGGTTGCAAAGAGCATCCTCGAAGGGCAGTGGAGCCAGCTCCCTTCGGTCCAGGCCTAGACAAATGAAATTGGGCACTCCTGGAGATGGCTAAACCAGGGCAGAAGGGAGACAATCACTACAGCTGAGTACCTGTCTTGTCTTGTGCTCCAGTGACTTTGGTTCCTGGCACTGGTTCAGCAGATTGAAAGGAGTCTTCAGTCTGAAATGCTGAAGGAACAAAACACAGAAAATGGATATGGGGAAAAATATAGATTAGGACAACAATGCCATGAGAGTCTTCTAGTTTAGGTTAGTTTTGCTTTTTTTTAAGGACGGAAGGTAAAGTAAGGGCAACTGGGACAAACCATGAAGGAAAAGCTGACGGTCAGAGGGAAGGCTAGGGTAAAGTATAGTCTGTACTAGCTGTTTGCCTCTGGCAGTGGCGTTGGGTTTGTTCGAGCTGGCAAGGTAAAAACAGTCTTGAAAATGCCAGCCTCAGAGGCAAAGCCAAGCTGAGCTTTTTTGCCAGCTTCAGCAATAATGTTTTGACGTGTAATCTCTGCATTGATATGATTAATTGTTAAGTCAAATAAGATGCTGTGTGACAGAAAAGTCATTTAACTAATTTGCCAAACTGAATAAAGTATGGCCTGGTCTTGTTTAGAATCAAACTGGGAAAGTGTTTACTAATGCACCCAGAGGCCTCCATGAAGAGAAAAAAAAATAGTTTCATAGCAAAGGTCTTTCAGTACTGCCGTAGAAAACTGTTTCCATCTCTGCTTCTGCCACAGCATTTCTGATAGTACTGAGCAAGGTCCATAAAGCCAGCTTCTTACCCACGGATACTAGATGGGAGCAGAATCACTGACCGATCATCTGCAGCTGAAATCCACAGGGACGAGCTTCAGCGCTGCAATGTGTTACCTAATACTGTGTACACCGAACAAATTAGGGCCTTAGTATCAGAAACTTCTAAATTAAATCCCTCTGTGCCTCATTTCCGTTTCCAGTACATGTGGATATAACAACCTCACTACACAGCGAACTTGTGAAGATAAACTAATCCAGGTTTGTAAAGTCAAATTGAAGTTGTGTGTACTCACAGCATGGGGCCAGCCATACTCTGGAAACTGAGGATAAAAGGAATGTTAAACAGCTGCTTTTTAAGTGAGCATCATGCAGCCCGTGCAGTGGAGGAGACAAAAGTCTTGTAGAAAATACAGTTCATGATCATGTGATTTGAGTTGTTACCAAATGTAGAGTGGGACAAGGCAATTGCCTTACCCAAGCTCCGAGTACTGCAACATGGACCCCTATAAAAGTTCCTGTTATGGGTATGTTTGGGGTACAGTGTCTGTGCATCCTGAACCTGAATGGGCAAAATAATAAATTAAGGGTTCACACCTTCTTTCAATAAATAATAGCACACATCACAAAAATTGCAAACTGTGGTCTCAACACTGACCTTTGACTCCCTGCCCTGTGGGGTCCAGCAGCACAGACACTTCCTAAATCAAGCTGGAAGTGCCTGTGGTTATCACAAATGCTTAGACAACCCAAGGAGTGGGTCTGCCGGTATAATTCTGCATGTTTATGGCATTAGTAGCTTGTCTGTGGAAAACCTGGAACTTTGGACTTCTCAGAAAAGCAAAGGGGGTTGAAAAAAACAAAATAGCAAAAGGAAGTAATTGTAAAAGCTAATAAAAAGGAATTCTAGTTGATGTTGAATTAAGAGAATCAATAACAATGTGGTGGGATCTCATCTGTGCCACGGGTTTCAGAAAATTTAGAGTTCCCTTAGATCGTGTGTCTCCTGTCCACATACTAATGAAGGTCAATCTGACATAAGTTATTAGATGTGATTAGATCACATCCTAAGATGATATAGCACCAGTAAATGTTTCCTAGCGTTGCATTAAAAGCTGAATGTTTTTGGTAATGAGTCCATCCTTTTTAATTCTGCCACTTATAAAATGTTTTTAAACATTTAATCAAACCCGTATACAATATTACAAGTGCTGAGGCAGAAAGGGAGCCTACTGATCACAGGTGATATATCCAGAAGCAATACACTGTTTACAGTGAGTTGTCTCTCAACTGAATAATGATTTAGTCATTTACAGGGAAAATCCTTGCAAATAAAAGTCTAATACTGTGATACTCGGTCTTTCTGATGGAATCCCATTGCCGAGATTGAGTTTTGTAGAGTATTTCACACAAATTTTATTGAAACTACTGTACAGTGCTTTATGTGAAGGATATGGAAGCACATAAAGTATTGTGCAGTAAATTTTGTAACGAAGGGCCACAAGCGGCTTGTTAAAGATCCCTGTGTGGATGTCAAGTTTAACAGCAAGTATTGCTAGACTAATGTATTCTTTTAGTAGCTTTTGGTCAAACAAAATATTGTCAAGAACAAGTGTCCTCAGCTAAATTACTTCATTTGTTAATCTAAGAATAGTGTCTCGGCTGAACATGTGATTTGGCTTCTCTCAGAAGGTTTATCACTTAGCTGTAAATTGACCAGGTCAGCAAACTGAATTTCCACAAAGCCCCACTCTAAAAATGGTGAACTTAAGCTAAGCAAATAATTTGCAATGAATAATTTACCCTTTTTCTGCAATGCTTTGAGCAGATGATGAGTTTTTGCATTTATTCACTATTCACACTTACTCTGTGGAATTACTGGAAAACTTGTGGATTAGGAAGACTTGGCATTTGTTCATTGGAGACTTTAGGTCAGTTAAGATCACTCAGAGAACCTTCATGATTTTGGTGCTGAGCCTTGATTTCCAATGAAATGCTCATTTAGAAAATTATTGTTAGATACATAACTACAAATGCAGCTTTGAAGCGTACTTTTACCAAATCAGTCAATAAACTTTCTTATTTTTAAAATTCTTAAAGAGCAAACATTGAAGAAAGCATCTGATTGCTGCAATTTATCACTAAAGTATCTAAATCTGTAAAAAAATTAAGACACGTGGTAAACTCCAGACAAAAAAAATTCATTTCTAGAATTCAAGTGAAAAGATTAGCAAGGTTTTCTGCAACTACATTAAGCATCTCCCGTACGTTGCTATTAATTTCAACAATGCTGGAAGTTACTAAAAGCTTGCGCTACTAAGAGCTATGTGCAAAAAGCAAGTCCAACAAGATTTAAGATGCTGTATGATGCATTTCTTAACAAACTGTTGAATTTAGTGCTCATGACTGATGTTTGAATAATTTCCCAAACAATCACAGTCTCCTTCAACAAAAGAGTTACATCAGAAACAGTATCAATGCGATTCTTTGTCTGCTCAGGAGAAGTGTCAGAAGCCACCATGCCTCAAGACCCTATTTTTTCTGCTGTGGCTGCCAGCTCACGATGATAGGTTTTGTCTCTGCTTTTGATTAACTGAATCACAGCTATTGACTCAACTCCCTTTGCATTGAAGACACAATTTGTGGAAGAAAAGCAGCAGGTTTTATCTTTGTAAGTGCTTACAAAGAAGTCTCTCCCTGTAGTACTGCTCATTTATGTGTGAGCACACACAGGCAAAAGGACCCACACTGTACTTTTAACTGTTAAGCTGTCAAAAACATTCGTGGAGAGATCGTGTAGTGCTCCTCCGCTCCAGTTTGATACTGAAAACAGCTCAGAGCTGATAGCGTTCTTCATCAGTCACCCCATCATGGTTGCTGCGTGGAAGGAGGATTTAAGAGAGCTGATCTGCCCCGTCCCTCTGGGGCAATGGATAAACACGCTGGGATTTTTTAAAGCCTTCCTTTGGTCCACATGGCATCGATAAACAGAAGGGACAAACCCCCTGACAGAACAGACAACAGCCAGCAGTTTAGGTCGCTTTGTTGCTGGAGTTTCATACTGTGGCAGAAAAAAAAAGGACGTGCGTGAAAGCAAAGCCTAGGACCTTACAGCAGTGAGAGAATCAAAGACCTTGGAAATTCACGCCTGGAAACTGTTGTGAAGCGGACATAAACTGTAACAGAGAGATAAAGTAAATATGAGATTATTCTTTGATAGGAAAACAGTGTTCAGGCAGCATTAACAAAATACTCCAGCACACAACGTAAGTGCAAAATTTCTGCTACTGTTATCAGGAGGCAAAGTCAGAGATTACAGAAAGACCACAAGCGAGATCACTGTAATTGTCCTTGGGGATCTCCAGTGCATCTCTGAAGGCTCTGCACCTTTGAGGTCATATCTCTATCTGAACGTAGAGGTGCCTTATTTTGTCTTTTACATCAGTGAATATGATTAAACTCCTGCTGTTGTGCTAAATTTCAAAGATTGTAAAAAGTCAGGGGAATTAAAAAGGTCACTGCAGTATTTCATTTCAATAGCAAATCTGTGGAATAATGTTGTACGAGTACATAGGAAACTGCTTTGAAAAGAGAACTTCTCGGTGACTTAGTTCTAGTGAAAAATAGCAGGCATTCGGAAAACGGAATTCTGCTTCCTAAACCAGTAATTAGAAATGGACAGGAAATTAGAAATAGGCAGGATAGATGCCTAAATATATGCCTTTCAAACATAAAAGTACAGGAAAAAAGCCCAACTCCCAAATATTTAATGGATACGTTTTGTATCCATACACTTACAAATGGCAAATTCTACTTCTGTACAACACATGCTGACGATAAATCCTTTGTCTCTAGAAAGTTATATTCCACATGCAGATACAGAAGATGAGACGACTACATAAAACTGCAGAGCGCAGTTAAATGTTTCAAACCCATTTGTAAAAAAACGTAGTGCATTTCTGAGCCCTTCTCCTTCCTTGCGTATGTATTTTTTTCGGAATGATCTCATATTTACTTTCTCTCTTTCAGTTTATTCAGACATATTTCTCCTTATGAAATCAGTGATCAAGATAACTTCTGCCAATTCACAATCTGGCTAATCCCAGTAGACATGTAGCTCTGCAAATAATATAACTTTCCTTCAGCTGCAGAAAATATATGATTCCAGCAGTGAATATGAAAACTGTGGACTTGTCTGGGGTCTGCAGGACAGAAGCCCTAATTGAATACAGTACACAAACATGAAGCCATATGAAAGGTTTCAGTCATATTTAAGGTTCAAGGAAATTTAGCAGCTTGAAGATAAGCTCTTGACTAAACTGGAAGTAAGAGGGCAAGTCTCTTGAGTAAGTTTAAAACACTACTTTTTACATGTTCTACATGAATGAAGACTCTATTAAACCTGATTAAGTTGCAAAGTTTGGCAATGCCAGAACTAAACTTTCCCTCAGCAACCCTAAGGTATAATTGCAGGAAAAGTCTTGCTTGGCTTTTTATCCAGTCTTGATCAGAATGGCTGCGTCACCAGGGGCTTTTGCTGTTAACTTTTAAAAATCTACACTGTGTGTTAAAAGGGTTGGTTTGGTTTTGTTTTGAAAGGCTTATGGATCAGCTCACTTGAATGACAGAAGCATACCCCTTATATAAAGGCCATCTTCTTGCCAGATTTCAACCACTGATGCCAGAGTATGAGAATGTTAAATTCTACTGAAGAGCTCTCCAGAATTTTTAGCAGGGGCAAAACATTTTTCTCTAGCAGGAGGGTCTGCTAAAATTTACCAAGTGCATAAGAAGTGAAAATAGAATTATTATAATAAACATTATAGACAATCTCAAGAACAAGGGTTGCCTATGTGGAAGACATACCCCCCAAAAAAGTTATTAACTATTGTTGAAAGTTGGTATTTCTCTGACGTCTAAATTAACAAAAGAATTTTTTTTTTTTTTTTCAGGACAGAAAAATATTTCAGGCTCTTACGGCAAGCTGGACAACAGAGAAATGGAAGAAGAATGCTTAGTAGGTTGTTTTGTTGAATAGGCATCAAGCATAGAAAAAATGCAACCTTGTTATCATTTCTACACATCGCCTACACACTTTGATGACAATGGACACAGAACTGACGTTATCAGACCTTGAGGAATAAATTAATGCTATGGAATACACAATAGTACAAAACAAAAGGGAAAATATATTAATCTTCTAACACCACAAGAGGTGAAGCAGAATCCTTAAAATAAGAAGAAATCCAAGCCCGTGGTCTTTTTTTTTTTTTTTCCCCCCAAACCAAACCTAAATGTTTTTTCAGGTTACAACATTTCTGTCACCTTCTCCGCTTTGCTGGCCCAGAGCTAGCACTGGTGTACGAGGGGCTATGTGCAATACAGAGAGCCTGTGAGGAAATTAGCCCTCCGTCACTTGCAAACTACATTTTCCTCTTGCTTTTTACCTGTCCCAGCACAGGCACCCAAGTGCCACTTTCTGTGGCAGCGCTGTCTGACAGGTTTAGACGACTGTATTTTTGCAGCACTTTCTGACGTTTGGGAGAAGGTGTCCTTGAGAGCTCCGGTGTGTTTTGGCTGGGCAGAATACACAGATGCATGCGGACAGGTGTAGTTTTGCTCTGCCCGTGCTGCCCAGTGGCTGGATGGCAGCCAGCTCGCCTCAGGACGCCATGCAGTTGCCGCGCCGCAGGGCCGAGCCCCGGCAGCTCAGGCTGCCTTCCTCAGCCTGCCCTGACCCCCAGCTCTTGGCGCGGGGTATCCGAGAGCCTCGAAGTGTATCACAGAGGTGCACGCACTCCGTTTCACCAAACCCAAAGATAAGCTCCTGATAAGCAAGGCGCGGGGTTTGTATTCTGAGTCAAGTTAAGCCACCTAAGCTCCCTCCCCGTGAGCCAGGGTGGTGGCACCAGGTCTCCCGGCACGGATCCCCGTGCTGCTTCTGCAAACTGTGCTGCGCCCACGCACCCTTCGACAGGACGAACACGAGTGCTGGTCTGCTTCCCCAGTCGCGCTGGTAGTGTCGAGAGACCGTGCTCCTTCTCTTCACAGCACTTCCGCTGTCACTCATGCATGCAGCCAGCTCAAGGCAATCCAAAATGGAACAGAACAACCTGTCGGGGCGGGGGGCAGGTGGCTTTTACCTGTCCCTTGCTGAATTCTGTCACACGGAGCTATACGTGGAAGAGTCCCTTAACTAAGCTAACTAATGGATTGGATCAGCAAGCTTTCCCACCTCACTATTCATCTAAGTCTTAGAGCCTCTCGGAAAAGTAAATCTCTTGAACAACGACGACACTAATAGACTGAATTTTGAGACGCTCTGTTGTTAGGTTGTTTTCCAATCAACACCTGGCCATTTACTCATCATTTTCTTACCTAATTTTCATATTGTAATGAGGCTCTGCCTCTCACGCTTAGGTACCCAATATTCCTTGAGAAGTTCATGGAAGGGGCTTCACTAAGTCTTTTGAAACACTAAATAAACCCAGTAAGATCCAACATCAAACCCTTATAATTATGATAAAAAGCATGTTAAGTTCAGGCTTGTGAAAGCTATTGAGAAAATCAAGGGAAAAATCAATGCTAAAATCTTGCTTTTATGCATTTTACTGGTAATTGGGTTATTAGAAGTAGTAGCAGAAGAATTAAGAATTGCACATGATTTTTCTGCGCAGACAGCAATACCCATGACTTGAAATAACATCTTCACCTTGAACTTAGTGAAGACTGTTGAAATGTATTTTGTTGGAGGACTAGAAAGTTAAAAACTGAGGTCAGAAGGTAAATTTTCAAAGGATCAAGAAAATTCTATATTAAAATTATGGTTTTTACATGAACAATTGCATTTCTGAATGTAAAATAACTTTCTGAAAATATTCTTCAAATTGAGCCTATAATATATAAAGTTTTTGAGAACATTTCTAGCACCAACTCCAAAGAAAATTTGTAGAAAGCCTAGTAAAGGAAATAAACACAGGCAAAGCAAACTATACCGAATATTCAAGCAGGATTGTTTGGCAATTTTCCGTTTCTAAAAATAATCAACTAATGAGGACTTTAGTATCTCGGATTTCACTGTCAATATCGCAAGATACCTTGAGAAAAGATAATGCTCAGAATTTATTGAATATATACTGCAGAGGACGTGGAAGGAACAATTCCTGGAAGACACTTGTTTTGCCTGGAATTTTTTCTCAAGTCATTCTTTTCCAAATTTTCATAGAAAAGGTCATTTAAACGATTGCTACTGAATACATTTAAGTAATCTGAGAATAATTAAGACCTTTCTATTGCTGTGATTAGCTCTATGTAATTCCTCACTGAACAATTGTACTGTCGACTCTGATAGGTAACCTTAATAAGGAAATTCACCATCCGCCAGAAAGGCCGAGTAAAGTCTACAGTTCTCTCTCTACAGCAGCTGCAAAGCCTTGAGTAGGCTACACAATGTGAATTTTAACAGCAGTAAACTGAGACCTAGAGCCCATTAATTTTCCAGTAATCCCTGCAGAGCACCTGTTTCTCTGTTTCCCAATGGGCCACTAATCTGAGGAGCAGATAAGGATCTTGCCCAAGGCCAAGAAGCAAACCAGTGTCAGAAATGGCGAAAGCACCTGGAGAATTTTGTTTCACAGACCTGTGTTTTAACACCCAGGCCACCTTCCACCTTCTTATTTCAACAGTGGCGAAGAGCTGCTCAGATCTAATTTGAGATAAAGTAAGATTGTAAAAGCATGACCATGTTAAGAACCTCTGTTTTCTTTCTTGCAATACAATTTCAGGGGCATGCTACTCCTCCAGTGGTTTACATTTTAAAAAGGTAACTGGTACAAAATTAAACCTTTTCAATTGGTTAAAGTGTTGCTGTTCCCTGGGTGTTAGCAAAGACTATTTTCTTGTTTAAAAAATTACATACATTCCATACATTTCGCCATAGTTGCATAAAAATGGAAAAATCTTTCTCCCACACTGACTCAGCATCTTGTTAATCATTGCAATGTATATTATTAATTCATTATTCCGCTGTAATAATGTGATATGTTTTCCCTATGACAGCTTAAAATACATAGTATGTGAGTTCAGTTATAATATTTTATAGAGAAAGCTCTAAAACAACATTATTTGACACATAAGATGTGGCAAAAAGTTGAGACACAACAGCCATCATTATAAATGTTTATAGACATACCTAACGTCTTATCTAAAGTTCATCCTGTTAAAGGACATGTTTTATGTTGTACAATTCCTCTTAGAATATCAATCTAATAAGCACCAAATGAGGCTGAAGACAATGCTGTTATAAAAAATGGAGAAAAATGATTAAAATGTGATAATTATACTGACAGCTTATATGCTCAATCTAATCAACCAAGCTTCCAATTTGTCATAATGTACACTCACTCATACATTATTGCTTAATTATAGCAACACTTCTTTTTCGAAAGGCTGTCAATCATGCAAATGCCCATCATTTTTCTCTATTTGCATTTAAGAGATATATTTTTAGTTCAGATCCGAAGCCTACTGTGAACCTGAATTAACCCTAGCTCTTTATTTTGTTTGCAATGCTCATCCCTGTTTATTTCGTGTTTGCTGTCTGTGGTAGTTTATGCCATGTGATTTGCTGCTTTACAGTTCACTTGGTGCCAGAGACATTTTTGAATCTCATCTCTGTTCCTGAACTGTGGTCTCGGTGACGTATGTGTTCTTAGGAAATGCAGACCTGAGCTTGAACTATTCAGGTTTGATGTGAATAAAATTATCAGACAATCTTTTCTTCTGTTCTGGATTTTTCCTTAGTTCTGCAGGAATGGGAAGAGAGCAGACAACCTTGTCCTAATTACATGGGTAGCCCTGCCAAAAATCAGTGGAACTAGTTGCAGGCTATAAGATCTGAAAAAGCGTGAATAGACACCCTTAATAAACACACCTCAAAATACGCATTCTGATACACATTACACTCTGAATTGCTCTTACTCTGTTTCTTTTGGCTTAAACTTTTTAATTATGTATCTCCAAGAACTTCTGTACTCTTCTGTCCCCCATCTTCTCCGACTTCCTGCTCTAGAGCATAGAGAGGAAGTGAAATCTGGCACTTTATGAGAGCACGAAGCAACACAGCAAGAGAAATGCTTAACAGGATGCGTCACCAGTGGTAACAAAGAGAAAACTTCAGGAAGTCAGCAGAATTGTTAAAAAACATTGGGAGCACTAAGGCAGCAAGGGAAGCTGTGCAGTGCTGTCCGCAGGCAATCTTTTGGTAGTAAACAAGAGGAAGTGCCCTAACATGATATTGGTTCAGCATTGAGAGTTAAACCCAGTATTTTACATTTTGCCATCCTCCTGAACTGTCTCTCAAGCAGCAGATGCACCGAGAGTACAAGGGACTAAGCACACAACAAGTTCCACCATTCTACAGGGATGATCTTCTGAACACGTACAGCTTGCAGCAGCCTCGGCAGGACTTTTTAACCAGCCTGGGAGATAGACCTTCAGAGTGAAGTTCATGCAGGGAGAATGAAACCACTTACATTAGTCAGTACTGAGACATTGACAATATATGATTTCTGGTATAATTAATTTTTGTTCCACTTCGAATGATGTTTCCTCCACACCCCCCACTTTGTTTCAAATTAAACAGTAGTATCTCAGCCTAAACTTCAGCCTGATCGGTACAGATCTTGTGTGAGGCTGCGGGTGCCTAATGCACCAGTTGGAGAAGAGCGTGCTCTATCAAGTGAGTTGACTACATAGAGCCAAGAAATGACACCCCAGCAGGAATCAACCCCAAGTTCTAGGCAGCCGCCTCTCCGGCATCATGGACCACAACTGTACTTTGCTTGCTGCTTTCCTTGGCAGCTTTCAGGAATCAAGAGTTTTCTCAGAGCCAACTGCCACAAGGTAACACCCGGAAACTCACAATCTCTGGTCAACTAATACTCATCCCACTCCACAATGAGACTGGACTAGGCAGCTGTCTCCACACCTTTTATATGTTTATACATGTCCATGTTTGTACTTGATAATTGCTGCATACTACATTATTCAGCTTAACTTTGGTTTACTGTTATACATTCTACGACGCTTTTTATCTTTGACAATCTAATAACTTCTTACACATATGTTTTATATACAGTACACAAACATTCTATTTGAGCTTTAGATGGTAAACAAACAAAAAAGTAATTAAAAATAGCAGTTCAGGGCAGCGAAGGAATTAAAAAGAAAAGATAAAAACATGGCATTTTGCTATGAAAAATGTCAAGTTATTCTTTGAATGTTGGCTCAGGAAAATCTCAATACATTGCTGGTAAATGAGGCATGAAGCATATTCTTAAAAATATGGTGTCCAGGAGATAGTACTATCCAATATTTTATCCTAATGGCAATATATAGTACTTAAAAAAGCTTGAACTTTAAATCAAACACTTTGGGGAGGATGTGGCCAATCTATTAGTTTCTCAAATATAACTTACTATCAACATGGAGACGAGATAGTAAACCATTTCTGGGAGCTTACGTGATTGAAGTCTGTTATAACCTTGGAGTGTGGCTTATTCTCTAATTAGCATGCAGGCAACGTGAATGATCGTCCTATATCACTTCTACTTCTCCAAAACTTCACATTCTTTGGCTGGAGTCATTATGTCTTGCTGGATCAAGATAACCCCTGGTCTCCATACTCGTAAAGGATGCACTACCTTTCATTCAGTACAATTATTTGGGTGGCAAAACTATAATATTTGTCATGCTTACAGAAATGATAGCAGAAAAATAAAAAAGAGAACACCATAGAATCTCTTTTAAAGACAGGATATTTTATTATTTCTAAATAAACGGTATGGCAGAAGCCCATTTTGTCCATGATTATAATTTATTCTGAAGAAATTGATCTTCCTTATTTGCTGTTCCTTCTTCCTTTAAAAAATACATACAATATGTTCCTTCTGGGACAAGTTGTTGCTCAAGTTTTCATCTCAAGGAAAATCAAATATGAGAGGCTTTTTTTATAGAAAACAATGTCAAAATATATGTCTTTCACATACACACCTACTTACAGGACAGTAGTGCTAACACTCATCAGTCTTTAATCCTTCCACTGGAAGCAAAAGGGTGCAGGTCCTTTCATCTCTTGTGAAATAGCTTCAAAATTTTTTGCTCAGATAATAGCAAGTTACTATTACATATTTACAATTTATGACAATAGAAAGTTCTCACGACAGACTGTCTCTCTTACTTTTGGGAAGACCAAACTGTATCTATCCACTTGAAAAGGAAATTACCGGTTATTTTCTTCTGATTTTTACTAGATTTCTGTGCAGGTTGTGAGGCAAAAATAGTGATAAGTCTTTCCTAAACTGGTAACTCGGTGTGCAGATGAAGGATACAGTTCTTGTGTAGGTGAAATGGAGTTTCTGCAAAGATTGCCTCTGGAAAAGTCTTGTGTCATTTTTCTGGTCAATGTCCTTTACTTCCACTTGATAGAGCAAGCAATTTTAGGAAGGACTCCAAATCTGGCAATTTTGCACTTGATTTCATGCTGACAGCTACACTGTACCAACTGTTGAGGCTACTTGGGTGTCAAGCCTTTCTCCTGATTCTTCTGGTTATTCTATACGACCAGAGAAAGGTCACTTCTGTTTGGCTTTAGCACGTGTGAAAACACAAGCAAACAATTTTTTCAGAAAATGGGCCATAGCCTAAAATTGATAAATAGACTGAATTAATTAGTTTTTAATTAATAATTTTGTTTGAAAATACCTTGTTAAAATGTTTGATAGGTCTACCATCCTCTCTCACATGTAGTTTCTCTTTTGCTCATCCTTTGCAGATTTTCCTGAGAAATTTTTTCTAAAATACAGGTACACAAACGTGTGTAACGTGCAAGTCTGCTGCACTACAAGCTCTCTAAACAAGGACCTGCAGCCAGATAGCTACTGGTAGCGGGATGCTGACACACTTTTTGTCTGCCTGTCACAAGCATGTCCCATCACCCTGCTTACCTCCTCTTTTACATCCCCAAAACAGAAAACACTTATTGGCAAAGTTTTCCAAACCTTGCTTACGAAGTGAAGGAAAGCTTTCAAGTGAATTTAAGGGCCTCTTACCTGTAGAACAGTCACTATGTAGAAAAGTCATTTTTTCCTAGTGACACAGCTTCAGTGCCCTGCAACAGCAGACAGAAGCCATTTCTGGTCCCTCCCCATGGTCATTGCTCAGGATTGACAGCAAATGGCTCTGACAAGCACCTCAGAGCTTGAATATGATGCCTAAGTACCTGAGGCGTCTCCGCGCTATGCTTCTCTCCTAACACCATGTTACAGCAGTAACTTCATAAAACCTGCCTCGTAAGTTTGAAAGAGCCAAAGTCCTTTTGATAATATAGACAAAAATTTCAGGAGGTTGTGAAATTTTTTCTTTTCTCTGGTTGTTCATTAGACCACCTCAACACCCATATGGTTATTTCATAAAGTAGCTCCTGGTTTCCTTCTCCAGTCCTTTTTCTGAGCAGAGTTGAAGTAAGAGCTTTTCCAACCTCCCCTTTTTACCACACACATTCACAAAACAAGCCTCCCTTGCTGTAAAAAAACCAGTCTACTTAGATCACTGAACATTCTCCCTGACATCCTAGGCAGCGCTAAACCCTACATTTTCCTATAGTCTTTGGGAAATAAGCTATTACATTTTACTTCAAACCTAATGGAACAGTGCTAGGGCCAAATCTTGCTATTAAAAAGCCAATATGATCTATTTCATATGGCTATGACAAATTACTGAAATAAGGTATGTTAGTAATATTTGACAGAGAAACTTGCCCAGGACCTAACTCAAGGGAGTGTCGTTTGCCCACGACATTCATTAGAACTATTTTAGCTCACAAAATATAATCAGGAGTATATTTACCTTACGTCTCCTTTCACTATGTGGCTTCCAGCATAATCTTTGAAGTAGCACAACATAAGGCTTATGCACACCAGACATGATAGGAAGCAAGCAAGAGACTCTTTTTACTTATAACCATGTAATAGGTGTAGTTATTCAGAGTGTTATTTGAATTGCAGAAGAAAAATCAGTCATTGCAAAGTAGTAAAATGAACACAATATCTGAATTAGAGAAAAATACAGAAAATTCCTTTTCCCTTGGAATTTTCTCCAAATAAGAACTCCACTCCGCTGGAGAGTAGCCACCACAGTAATACCCAACGAAGTCCAAATGGAAAATTATCAGTGGAGAACAAAAGAAAGTGGTTCTGAGGACACGTGCACGACCTTGACTCTGCCTGTGGCTTGTAGCATGCAGCTGCTACGTGTGATTCTTGTTGAGAGAGGAAACAGAGTTGTGCACTGTCCTGAGGGAATGTGTGTGCTGTTTATATATGGTGCTGAAAGGCAAGAGGGTGAAGTGCGGCTTGTAGAGTGCTGGGGAGGATATGAAATGATTGAAGATGTGTGTCCTCATGTGTGTAATAGCCTCAGTTGGGTTGAGGGTCTGGGTGGGGGGAGGGAAAGAATTAAAGAATAGGAAGGCATTCCTAATGGGTTCTCTCTTTTCTCTTCAGCAATCAACAGCACTAAAAGAGCTCCATGCTCTCTGTTATGTTTTGATGTATTTTTCTTTGTTTATACAGGTTTGCAGGCTCATATGTTTTTTGTCACATATGTGGAAGATACAGAAAGTTCTGTGTCAGGAAAATGAGACAGCTGCTACAGACACCATAAAATAATTTTACATTGAATTTGAGTTGACTTTATATCAGTTAATCTGTTAAGGGTTCTATCGCTCTTTTGGTTGATGGTCATTTCCTGAAAACCCCTGTGTGAGCTGCTGTTATTAAA
>NC_071468.1:20900056-20917556 GCF_028500815.1 Rissa tridactyla | reverse complement strand
TTTGGATTCTCTCTTAATTGGGAAGAAAACCTTGAAAAATACAAACTGCTAAGCAGGACTAAAAATATACTTTGATAATGTTAAAAATATAACGGGATGTATTTCCTAGATTCCACAAATATACATTGTTTATTCCAATCTCTGTCTTGCGTGGACTTTCGGGGACCATGAAATCCACAGTCATGACCTGGCCTAGCAGAAGGTGTCCCTGCCCATGGGTTGGATGATCTTTAAGGTCCCTTCCAACTCTAATGATTCCGTGATTCTATGACTACTTTGATTTTCTGAGAGGACCCGTGCATGGCTTTGCCATCTGAACATCTCCTCGTGTGGCCAGCCGAGGCTGCCAGCCAGCAATCCTACCTCCCAGCCTGCCAAAGCTACACGGGGACATCGTGTGCAACCAAAACCAAGGGGTTCAGAAGAAATGATACGTGCAGGAACCTCAAAGTGCTGCAAAATAGGTGCTTTTTAGTCCCAATAGCTCTTCCATCAACTGCTTCATATGCAACTTGTACTCAGAGGTGAATTATTTTGACTAAAACAACAACAAAGGTGCAATACACCTGGTTCGGATGGAAAAGAGGTGCTCCAAGTCTACAGAAATAAGGTCGTTGAAATGACAGACAGGCGATAACTCCGTCTGCAACTAAGCAGCACAGCAAGGGCGACTCTTGCACAGATGGAAACCTTTGCAGCGTTAGAGGCGGCAGGGCCCGTCGAGCTAAAAAGCCAAAAAAATTCTGAGTAGAAGTCTTAGCTCTGACCTGGATTCCCTTCCTAGCCCCAGAAAAGTCGTAAGCTTTCTATCTTTAGTTTCCCCTTATTTCAAATGAGGGTAAGACTCTTCTCTGACTCTTCGCAGCCGCATAGGAAAAATAAGACGTAAGCTGTCTTTATGCATGTAACATAGGACGCTTTCTGAGACAAACAGATAAAAGGAAATGAGAGCAGGTATTGATGTGAATACCACAGAGGATGGAAAACTGGAAATAAACAGGACTTTGCCACTGATTTTCACATGGCCAGGATTTCACCTGAAGGGGCCCGAGGCATAACTAACATGGCACAGTGCAAAGATCATCAAACCAACATCCACCAAACGACAGGAGCTCTCTCCACTACCCTGCTATCACGATCCATTGCTGAACCTACCCAGGCTCAGAGAAGGAGCTAACGTCTTCCTGCAGCACGACATCGGCTGTGTACCTGTGTAGGTATCTCCAGAGCTTCCCACTCCTCCCCGTACCCTCAGAGCTTGCAGGAGAAGAGGGAATGATGGCAGGGAGAGGAGAGGAAAGGGCCCGAGAGCCCCAAACGGGCTGAATGGAAAAGAAAACACGAGTGCAAAAGGACAGGGTGATAGCGCTTTCCAAAGGAAAAAGAATAATTAGAAGCAGCGAGCATAAACCACAAAAAATAAAAGGGGAATGAAATGGAGATCATCAGACTGGGTGGGACATAAAGACAAAAAGGAAGGGGGAAAACCACAGCTCTTCTCTTCCAGGAGGCACCAAAGCCCCGTCAGTTCTGCAGGGGCAAGACTTTCGAAAAAAACACTTGTGTGTGTTTGTGTGCGCAGGGGGGTGTGCGTGGTCACAGGTATGCAGAGACCCCCCAACTGGGGCTGCGTTCTGCCAGAAGCACTCACTGTCCCACCACCTTCTGCACGTGCCGAAATCAAACCTGCTGCGCCTGGGGAACCATCTCTAAAGTCCCTCTAGGGGGGACAGCGTGGGCAGCTGGACTTTCTCTCAGAGAGAGGACTCCAGAGCCACCCAAAAACCACCTCTAGCAATAACAAAAGCAAACATCTTTTGGGCAGTTAGACCTCAGGTTTTGCTTCTTGCATTGGTGGTTGCCGCATGTGGTAGCCATGATGGACACCCATGAAGCCTGAGCAGCAACGGTCTTGATCACAGCGTGCCTTACATTTGATCGACCTTATTCTATTCCTCATTTTTTTTTAATCTCAGCTCCACAGTGAACACCGCCTTGCCCAGCCAGGTTAACCAAGCCAGCTGATGGTGATGCAGGGTTTTTGTCTCCCACACAACAAACATTGACTAGTACTTTCTATTTAGAGCAACCCCACATTGTAAACCTGTCTCCTCCCTTTGATAAGAGCCGTATCGCTAGATAGCATTAATCCCCGTCCCTTTCCTGACACAAGGAAACACAGCTTCGCAGTCAGGGTAGATAAAATCACTGCTCCGTGTAGATTTATTTTTTTTAAGTCTAGTATCGTGCAGAAACATTCATGGTTGGCCCCAAACGACACCGCTATGTCCTGAAGGCTGGTGTGCAAGGCCTGGAGGTGTGTTAGTCCTCCTTGGCTCCTACTGAATTTAAAAGGGCTAGAATATTTTCGGCGTCTTTCTAGACCGGGAAAAAGGCCTTCAGAGACAAATAAGAGTTTCCTGTTCAATATTTCATGTAATGATTCCTCCAAAGGTGTAAACAGGAAAAATGCCTGGCCACTTAGCCAGAAAACGAGTGTCTGCCGTCCCTTCCTTTTATTGCATTTACGTGTTAAAAGTCACTTAGAAGGGGATCTGCCAGATGCCCGGGTCCGACCGAGATGGCGCAGGCTGTCAGATGGCTGGCTGAGGTCCCGAGCCTGACCTGCCTGGGCAGATTTGGGGCGAACGGGAGCCCTCAACCTCTCCCACCCAGCAGGCAGCCTCAGAGGCAGTCGGTGTTGTGCAGCGATCCCCACTTCACCCTGAACATCTGGGCTCAGGCAAACACCGAAGCCATACTTACAGCAAAACCCCCATCTCTAAGCGGTCCCCTCCCAGATTTTTGGGGGTGGTATCTTTTGGGAAGACAACATTAACCCATCGGGGCACCCGCTTCAAATTTTTTTTACGTGTACTCCGACTTCTAGCATGCCATCGGCCCAACCGGGGCTTCTTGGGGAGGGGCAAGCACGGCCCTCATTCTGCAACAGCCGTACGTCATTTCAGCTCCATCGCAAGCCAAAACGCCGAGCGTATGTCACAACTATCAAATGGTCTTTTTAGCTAACTGACAACAGACGCCATTTGGAGTCAGCGTATTTTGATTACGGCGCATTGTTCGCAGGATTCAAGAGCCCACTCGCCTCGCCGTGTTGTTCAACACCAAAATTAAACTGCGGTATAATTAGCTTTGCTCCAGCTACACCTTTCCATCTGAATGGATGCGATACCTGCAAAGGCTGCGCTGGGTATGAAATGTGTTCCTGATTATAAAGCGTTTGCTTAATCTCGAGGGCGCCGCCTTGTTTTTTAAGGCTCTCGGCAAGTCACGCACTCTGGTACGTGCTGCCCGTTATCTCCAGAAGGCTTAAAACTGGAATCCCCATGATTCACTTTTTCCAACACTCATGGCCAAACCCTTCTGCAGATCAGTTCCTCCACTTTCTACCATTTCACAACAAGCCGAATCTGCAGTGGAGGCAAAAGCGGCTGAGCTGCCCAGCTCTGCCAGCCACATGCCAGCGAGCCAGTGGCCACAAAAGCCAACGAGCCTGGGCTACGGGAGCCGAAGGGCGAGCTCCAGGGGTGGTTTGCCAGCCTGAGGTGGCCGTGGCTCCCTGGCTGCCTCCACCTGCTTATTGAGGGATGGCTTGGAAGCACGGCTGGCCACCAGAGTCACCCAAAAAAGTTGGGCTGAGAGGTCCCTGTGGCCTCGCTGTGCCTCCCAGGGAGATTCTGGAGAACCCCATGGGGCTCGTAGCAGTGTAGGGCTCATGGCATGGCCCCAGGTGGACCTGTGCCTCGGGACAGGCAGAGCGTCCGCCACCCTACCAATGCTTCCAAACAGCCTCACAGCTCTGCTCCTTCTGCAGAAGTTACAGGCGGCACTACTACTTACTCCTTCCAGCGCTTAAGTTTATCCCCTCCCTCCTTTAAATACATTTTAAAAGTGGTAATTACTTGGAAGATAGCAGAAGTGGCCAAAACCAAAGCACAAAGCCACCAAAAGCAACTTTCACCGTCAGCCTTTGGATTCAACATAGCGCTTCCCTGGAACACCAAACAGAAATGTTTTGCTTTCTTTACGTTATGTTCTCTATGAACAGAGTGAAATAATTAATTACTTTAACATCTCACTTCTTATTCTTACACATCTCCTACACCTTGCTATCACTGTATGACATATAAATTAAGGTTCAACCCTACCTGATGACAAGGAGAAGCAGAAAATCTCAGCTCACAAGCAACTAATCGTCTCACCCCAAAACCTCAGTGACAAACCTGGGAAGAGCATCCGCATCTCCCCCTCCTGCCACCAGCAGTGCAGTGGTCCCCTCCTCTGCCCCTCCAGCATCCCTGTACCAGTTCTCACCCAAAGCATCTCTCAAACACTTGTCACTGTGGACCAAATCCCGGCTTGAGGCACCCACATGCATTTAAGAACAAAGTTAATCCTCCCTGCACATACTAGTATGTGTATACCCTCACTCTGGCTTTAAGTAAAAATAAAAAAAGAGATCCTTCACAGAGGTTATATGAACGTAGCAAAATGCAGTCGTATATATGGTACTTTTTCCATAAAGCCGTGCCACAAAGCACTGCCACGGGCCTCATGGACATGGGAAAGGCACAACAACGCTCTCCTAGTAGGTGGAAACCACGCTAGTAAAACTGGTTTGCGCAACAGGGAGGAGAGCCAGGAGCCTCCTGGGGTAACACAGCTGCAGAATCCGCCGGGCAGAGAGGGGCAAAGGAGGCAAGGGCTCGAGCACGGCCACCACACTGCTGCCGGTGTGTGTGTGTGCAGAGTGCTCCGGGCACCTCTTCCCGAGCATCCCTGCAAACAGTGGGCACCTCATCCTGAGTATCCCTGCAAACACCATGCACCTTATCCCAAGCATCCCTGCAAAGACCAGGCAACGCCAGGAAGCTGCCCGCCGTCAACTTGCCCATGTGCTTGAAAGGCTTCTCTCTCTGTCACCCTCCCGCCGTGGTGATGCCCAGCGGCGTCACTCAGCCGCTGAGCCCCTGCTTGCGTCAAATGCTGCCCAAAAAGCCTGTGTGAACACAAGCGAAGGAGAGAGCCAAGTTGTGACTTCCAGCGGCCTCGTGGTGACACAGCTGTACCCATCACCAAGACAG
The DNA here is from genome assembly GCF_028500815.1 of Rissa tridactyla. Taxonomy (NCBI): domain Eukaryota; kingdom Metazoa; phylum Chordata; class Aves; order Charadriiformes; family Laridae; genus Rissa; species Rissa tridactyla. The sequence continues at coordinate 20,912,451 of NC_071468.1, read as the reverse complement.
CCACATCCAGGATGCAGCAGAACTGCTCCCCCATAACACCGCACAACAGTAGCCAGGAGACATCTTACAAATTACAAACCACAGAGACACTCCCCACAGCAAAAACCCAGACAACTCTACCTATGCGAGGTACCTCCGTGGCGCGGGGGTCAGCGGAGCAGCTCGGGGGCCAAGGCCACCATGGCACAGCACATCCCTGTGCCTGCACCCCGAGGAGCCGAGGGGTCCTCCGCACTGGCTCAAGCCTAAAACCGAAGTGCCACCTACAGAGTCCCTGGGCACTTCTCCTTCCTACAGTGTCCTCCCAGGAGGGTTTCTAGCAAAGGGGCTAAAAATATTAATACTTAGCTTGCCGGATTAAGCCAAGTTTTGGCAAGCGGCCACCATGCACACAAGAGCACGTGCCTCAGGTGGGTGCTGAGCACCAGCGAGCAGGTGACAGGGACATCTCTGCACACCCCACCCCAATGCCATGGGGGGGCAGCCCATGGACAACCAAGCCAGGGGTCGAGACTTTCACATCCCCAGCGAAACCACAGCTTGCCCTGCTTTGGTGCAGGGCACAACGCCGATGAGACTGAACTCGCTGTGCTCCAGGCTTCAGGCATTTGTCTCCAGCATTTCTGTTTGCAGAGGCGGCCGTAGCCCCGCACACCGGCAAACGGGACAGACAAAGCCCCAGAGTTTTTAATCTGCTCTTCCCCTCTCCTCCCGAGAGCTACGCGGCCTTAAATGGAGCTATTTAAAGCCAGCGTTAAAAACACCAGTGACGGTCTGACCTTCTTGCTGACAACAAAACCGGACCAAAACCTACGGACCAACAGAACGAAAAGAAAGTTACAAGGTAAAGTTTGCATTCCCTGAACATGTGCCAGCTGCGAGAATCTTAGATTACATCGATGCAGCTTTCCAAATTTGAAATACAATCATTTTCTGTATCAAGGGCCCAGGAACCCTAATGGAGGCATAATTAGGCATTGATGCCATGCCCGCATGAGAGAAGCTTGAAAAACTTAAATAAACTGTGAATGGCAGGATTAATACCGCAGCTTTTCATTTTGTCCAGCTGTTTGAATACAGTACACTGCCTGTGATGGCATCAGCTGTTGCTTTACGCTGGGTCAGTATTTCTGAAGTTAAAACAGGCAGTTCTTTTAAGCAAATGAAGAATTACCCCTCTTATTGTTGGCCTGTTTATTTCAGCAAAGAGGGTCTGGATGCATATTTGCTTTATATTAAAAAAGAAAAAAAAAAGGGGGGGGGGGAAGCCAAACTGCAAACAAAATTAGCTGGCCAGATTCAAAGGCTGGTGACGCTAATAAGAGAATTCTAATTTACTGCGATGGCCTTTCAGGACGGAGGAGTAAGTAATGCAGTTTTGGAGATCATCTGCACAAGTGGGAATATCATATAGATGCCTGGAGAGTCCTTGAGAAAATAGCTCACCTCGGCCCTGATTGAAGAGGAAAGACAATACTTTGGTGAAATAGAATTCTGTATTTCTAGGAAAGGCTCCAATAGCAAATTGCTTACTAATGCAAGCAGCCTTATAAATTTTATTATGAATGGAATGGGCCACGGCAGGAGTGTGACACGGCGCAGCATTTGCACACACAGCTTAGCCAGTAAAAAGTAAATAAATAGGTTACTTATAAGCTCTAGAAGACACCCGAAAATACCTCTAACCAAAACTCAAGTTCAGTGAACTCCAAGCAAGAAAATACAACAGCTTCCAAAACTCTCTCACCATTATTTTTTTCGCCAGGTAAATTAGTTCTCCTACAAGTTAATTTCCAACCCTTGGGTTTATGGGTGGAAAATAACAGCTGAAAAAAGTTAATCTCCATCTCCTCGCTGTCTTCAAAAACTGGCTCATCAGCGGATGGGGAAGAAACTACCTACGCAGGGAACGTGCCAGAACAGCAAACCGCCATCGCAAAATAAAACGCTGAGGTTACCGGGCACAGGACTGATACCAGGGGGAACCTAATACCACATTCATCTGGGAAACACACCCCCCCAACAAACTGCAGCCCCCCTGGACTGGGCGCAGGCAGCTCTCCCCCTTGTCTGTGCCACCTCGGCCCAATCCAGCCCCAAATCCTTGGCTTTCCGATTTTTTTTTTTTTTTTCCCAGGCGGCATTAAAAACAATATCGCTCTTGAGCTGCAGGAGCAAGAGAGGAGGGTGCGGAGCCCCGGCCGGGGCGATGACGAACACCAGCGGTTAATTGCCGCTGCGGAGATGAATATGCCTAATGAAAAGCTTACCTAAAGCTCGCGGGGAGCCAGCGCCCGGCCGGCCCAGCCTCCCCAGGGCGGCGGGCACGAGGCCGCCAGGACGCTGGGGAAAGACGAATTAACTAAAAGTTAATGTGGATGTTCTCATTCAAAAGAAAAGTGGCCTACTCCAAAGGGGATTAGGCTAAAGTGAACTAAGGCCACTTTACTTCTGAATGAGAGCATCCACACAATAGTGCAATGCACTTTAACTAATGCACTTTAATTTTACACCCAATCAATTTGTCTTACCTCTCCTGAGTGTCCTTGTGTGGACAAACCCAGAGATTCATCGAGTTTTGAGGCCAGGCGGGAACCATTAGATCAACCCATCTCACTCCCTGCGTGTTATGGGCCATTGCCTTTCACAGTTATCCCTTTATTGATCCCCAAAACTCATGGATGGCTAACGTATAACCTCCGACGGGGGCGGCGGGGGGGAATCCAACATTTCTTCAACAGGGTGCCTGGCCTGGATTTGAAGACGCTGGCAAAACAAGAAGCCACTTGAAAAACAAGAAGCCACCATGACTTTCGGCAGCCTGTCCCGCCGTCGGCAAAAGGAAGAACGGCCAAATTTGGGCTCACATCCATTTCTTTCCATCCTGCCTTTCCCCAAGTTAGCAAGGAAATGGCAGTCTCTGTCTTATAACTTTTAAATCTTTTTTTTTTTTTTTTTTAATTGCAAACAGACCCTTTACTTTCAGGACAAACTCTGATATTATTTTTTTTAAATTCAACTCAACAATGTTTAAATTTGGAACATTTGCCCAGACACCTACCGATGAATCTCAAACCCCCTTTCCCAAAATCCAGTAACCCCCAGAAACCACGCACCGCCTGCGCCATCGCCTTCGTTCGCACAATGACCCACGTAAGCCTGAAATTCCTGCATCGGAGATTTGCCGATCTTTACCTCTCAGAAATATACACCCGAAAACAAATAAATGAAGCCGCGACGGGAACAACCAGGGAGGCAACTCAAGGAGCTGAGGCTACGGAGGCGATGGGGAAGGGGGATGAAGCTTTCCAGGGCTCTTGCTTAAATTAAAAAAAGGAGTCCCGAGGACACTGGCCTGTGGGGATTCTGCTCTCACCTGCACTCTGAGGCTGGGTTACATCTCTTTTTTTTTTTTCTTTCCTTTTGAAGGGAAAAGGCAACCATGCTAAACACACCAAAGAAGAGCTGAACCAACTGCCGGCAAGTTGCCTTTAAGTCATGTTACAGAATATCAGCGGTGGGTTAGATATGGAGCCGTGAATCGGGGACAGGAATACACTCAAACAAGGGAAAACACGAAGTACGTGCTCCATTAGAGTTACCCTCTCCCAATATTGCTGCGACTGCAGGAAAAAAACCCAAACACAAATATAAACACTAATTTCCAAATTAGTCAAAGCCTGCTCGGAGCAACCGAACATCGAGAGGTGACACTGCAGCGCGCCCCGGTCTCTCCTTCTCCCACACAACCTCCACCAGGAAACAATTCCAGAAACCTTCAAAAATCTTACCGACCAGTTCGAAACAACCCTTCTCTTTATTTTCTTAAATTTGTTTAGATTACACAAGATCGCTCCTAACTGCGTGCTCATGTGACCGAAAAAACCCCAAACGCAGAAATGCGAAACAAAACAAAAACAAACAAAAAGATTCCCTAATTTAAAGAAGCTGTGCCGGATTTTCGCTGCTTTTTAAAGCAGTATTTATCAGCGCGACCTACGCTTACTCATGTTGATTGAGTGCGATATAATCTGATTTTTTTTAAGTGCTAACATTGCCCACTCCGGGCTGCAGGAACCCTTCGGCGAGCAGAGCCCGCTCCCTTTCTTGCTACCTGCGGACGAGCCGCCAAGGAAGACTCCCAACCTCAGCCATAAAGCCTAAATTTAAGCTAAAACTCTTTTTTTTTTTTTTTCCCCACGACTTCCTTGCAAACCTTCAAGTTGCCCCAAAACAACAATCTGCGGGTCCCTCATGCAAAGACGCTGCGAGCTCCCGCTGACGGGAATCCCTCGGGATACGCTCCCAAACGTTCAGGAGGAGTTCCAGGATTACCTGGGGTTTAAACTCGGCTCTGTCGGGTTTGATTCTCAAAAAGGATGCAAAAAAATTAGGAAATCAAACTACCCTTTGCAAGAAAAAGGTAACTTCAGCAGGAAAAACTTTCCATGGAAGTTGGGCCTGAGCGTGCAACTTAAGGAAAGCAGCAAAGATTATACCCAGCTGTAAGGACAGATCCGTTTGGGCTCTTGAACGGTTTAAAAATGAAAACAAACCCAAACCCGCAAAGATTCTTGAATTGAAATCATAAATTAAAGAAAATATATTCAATCTCGTACCTCCTTAACACCACATTTACTTGCTTAAAGAAACGGAGAGCAAAGAAAACCTTATTTCGCTAATACAATTTCAGCCACAGTGTTTCAGATGAGAACAGGTCCGGAATATAAATTAACGAGTTCTCTCTCTACATTAAACAGTCTGCCAAACTTGGGCATGGTAACAGCTCCTAAATATCACAACAACAAAAAACTACCTGAAAACAAACAAAAAAGGATTCACTGGCTCAAGGTGGCGTAAAGTCAGTGGAAGAAAATTAAATTTTGAATCTCTTAAATGTTATTTTATCGGCCCTCCTCAGAGCTCTGCTTGGCTGTAACTCTTTTATTATGCAGAAATGAATTCTACCTTGCACCCTCTGTGCTGCATCTATTATTTTGACGCCTGGTCCTCCAATACAGAAATACACATACTGAAGGCAGCAATATTCTTAGCTCCCCCCACTTAAAACCATACATGGTTTGAAAATACTTGCGAAGAAGTCCCCGAGTAAAATTGCATTTCTCAGCATTTTTTCCTTCCCCAAAGGCATCGCTTTTGTGCTGGCTGCAAAGTATAGCTAATATATTTGAAGTATTTGGGAAAGTTAGTCTCGTCATAACCGGGCGATGCCCTAACCAACCCATCCGCCTTCCGATACGCTACATATTGCGTCCCAGTTTATGGTTCTTTCTTTGTAAAGAATACATTTGAAGGAATTCTTCCATTTTAAAAAAAGACGCTCTCTATCCGCATTTTGTTTAGAGAAACGCCGCAACTGTGCGCATTTAAAAAAAAATAATCTATTGCAACATCAATAGAAGTGTTGCTTTATTATATAAATATATATATATGAGATATACTATCAGCCAAGAAGGGCCATCTAAAACGCCACAGTTGCAAACATTTAAGACTGTAACAAAAATGACTGAGACTCCAGTATCAGTTTACTATCCTTCAACAATTTCCCTGACAGTGGAGTCAAATAATGTTGAATTATGGACCTTCTTACAGGAAGTCTTATTTCATGTTCATTTTTTGATCATTTCCCTCCTAGTCCCTATAGGAATTTGGCTCTTTGCCGATTTGCCTTTAAAAGTTTCTGCGCGCGTAACTGGCTTGCGCATTATTAAATTATAATTTTTGTCAAGTAATACCACTGCGGGTTTGCTCAACAAGTTTATTTTCCGTAAGAAAGTACTGTTTTGTCCCTAAAAAATCCATCTTATGCTGCTAAGGCACTTTATTTGAATATAGTGGCTACTTCATAGCATGTTTTCCTTAAAGGGCTTTCTAAAGGCTTTCTGTAGACACGCTCTTGTAGGAGAATTTTACAGTTCGGACTAGAGCACCTGGATGCCAAGGTGACATGGCTTCAAGGAAACAACCCCATGGTAATAGTTTAGAATTACCTAAGAAACTGTATTTTTGCTATCTAACTACAGACAGTCTCTGGGGGTTTTGGCTGTTTTGTTTTGTTTTTTTTTGAATTGGAGGGAGTTTTCCCATCCGCATCACGCAACAGCTGTGTTTTAAATTTTTCCGGGCCTCTTACAAACATTTGAAAATTTAAACATGCAAATGTTTGAAAAGCTAATGATTAAAAAAAGGAAAAAAAAAAAAAAAGGTTTATTTTGAAACTTTGAGGATGGGCACAATCCTTCAGCTAGGGGTTTTTAAAGTCCCGGGGCCTGGTTGATCTCGAGTTCAGTTATTCCCAGCAAAAAAACAAAACAAAACAAAACCAAACCAAATAACAACTAAACTTGTACTTCTGAAACCGGACTGGTAAAAAACAACTCGGCAGGTCCCACCCTGGCAGGCAGCAGGGTCGTGCCCGTGGGAGAAGGATGCTATTTTAGTGACCTATTGCCACTGAGCTGGTTAAATCACTGAACAATGGTTAGCGTTATGGGGCTTTACTTTGCAAAATCTAGCATTAGCGTCATGGCTTTCCAAAGGCATTGAGGGGCCTATAAGGAAAGAATAAATAAGGGGAAACCAATAAATTTATTTAAAAAAAAAAAAAAAAAGGAAAGGAAAAACCCAACTGTTAACTGTAACCTTTACTACCACGATATAAGAAAATCTAATTAAATCCATAATAAAAGCTTTTACACACTTACTACACGACCATGGGCAGGCCGAGGGAGCCGGGAGCCAGCCCCTCTCTCCGGCCGCCCCGGCCCTGCGCGCCCGCGCAGCCCAGGGCCGCGCAAGCCATAAACGCGCACCGCGGAGCGACATCCTAATTAGCCGCCCCAGCGACAAGCACTCAACACCTTATTATTGAACCATTAGGGCCCAGATACTGCCGGCCTCGCCGGGGCCGGACTTGGCACCGGAGTTTACCGGGGGGCGCGGACGGCCGCGCATCCTCTGTTAAACACTCTCCCCCCCCTCCCCCCGCGTAACCTCCGCGGCCGCCCGCCCCCGGGTCTTATCCTCCCGCCTCGTCGGCCGGGTGGGGAGGGGGGGAAAAAAGCGCATTTTTGCGCCTTTTCCCTTCGAGGGGGAAAAGCCAAAGCCCGCGCAGCTCCGCGGATGCCGGGGCTGAGCCCCGCGCAGCGGGAGAGGGCGGCGCCGGGCGCACAAAATCCGCGCTCCTGGCGGAAAAGGTGGGGGGGCGGACATGACCCCCTCCCCCCGACAACCCCAAAACTATAGCTTCATTTCTTTAGCCTTTCACTTTAATAAAATAATGATTCGTTGGGAAAATGGGGTATAAATCTTCATTTTGGAGGCAATTAAAGTGTTGATTCATTCGTGCCCCTGAGCGATTCTTGTAATTTGCTCAAATAGCTTTATGTACCCAGCACTCCAGAGCTTTTAGAAACCCATTTTCTAGTTAGACTTGTTGGATTACAATTTTTATTCAACAGCAGCGAGCCGAGCTTCCCCCGGCTCGACCCTCGCTGTAGGGCTCCCCTCGCTTTAAGGCGTTAAGCGGGGGCCGCGCTCCCCGCCCCCCCCCCACCCGGGAGCATCTCTCCCGGCCCCCCGGAGCATCTTCTTCCCGGGAGCTTCTTCCCCCCGGGCCCCCGGAGCATCTCCCCCGCGAGCATCTTCCCGGCCCTGGGAGCATCTCCCCGGGGCCCCCAGAGCATCCTCTCCCGCTCTCCGGAGCATACACCCTGCCGAAGCATCTCCCCCTGCCACCCGCAGCATCTTTCCGTTCCCCCGGAGCATCCTTCCCGGCCCGCCCCGCAAAGCTTTTCCCCATTCGGAGCAAAAATTGGGGGAAAAACACCCCCCCCAATAAAACATATATGCGCGCAGAAAACCCTTTTAAAAGTTCATGCCTTCCTTCTAGCCTGCCTCCCCCGTCACGGCACCACCAGCAGCCGCCTAGCCTTGGGCAGACAGGAGAAAATATTTCAGATACTGCCCCCGCTGCAACGTAACGCACCTATAAAATAATCTATAAAATAACTCCTGGCTGCCAGCGCTGGTGATAATGGCAAAGCAGCTGAGGAAACTCCTGTCTGCTTGACTGCGCCTTGCTTGAACAAAAGGAAACCTCCAGAGTCGGGAGCTGATTACTCCTAAGACTGTATTTACGAAGCTGATAATCAATAAGAAGAACTTGGGCGCGGGCGGGGGGGCTTTTTAGTCAGAGATTTTGTGTGTCTGCGTTCGGGGTCCCTTCTCTCGCAGCCAAAGCGCTGCTGCCCCTCGGGTTGGGAAAAAAAACAAGCCGACCGGGAAAAGCCCGCAGTTTTACCAACTCGGGGGGAAAACAGCCAAAAAGCAACCAAATCTCAGCCGCCTTCATCATTGAGGAGCTTAACTTAGCTCTGGGCACCTCCTGAATTAGCCCCGAACGCTCCCATTAAAAGGCAAAGGCTCCCGGGCGAAGCCAGCGGAGGGGACAGCCGCGGAGAAGAAGAGGGGACAGGGGACAGCCAGCTTTCCCAGCTCATCCCTAGTTCCCACATCGGCTACAGCCGGCATGAAAGGTTTGAACCATCCCAGACAAACCTGGACACCGTCAGAGCCGCGCAAGGCTTTGCTTTGGGGGTTCAGATAATTTTATATATATTTTTTTTTTTTTAAAGAGAGGGTTTGAAAACTTGAAAGATCAAGGGAAATAATTTAAAACCTGGGCCCGTTTTATTTCTCTCTCTCCTTTTTTTTTCCCTCTATTAAGTAAAATAAAAATGGCGCGTTTGCAGCAGGCAGGCGTGCACAAAGCAATGTTCACTGAAGTCTAAAAGCGTTCGGCCAAGGAAACTGACAAGACGGACTAATGAACCGTAGAGACGGGGAGAAAATAGCCAGTATTGCTAGATTCAAACCCCTCTCTGTCTTCCCGGACCACCTATCTTCGGATTTTATTCTTATTTTGGTCAACGGCTCCAGCCTTCCTTTCCTAAGCCACCAAGAAGCCAGCGATTCCCGGATACCACTTCTATTATTGTAAAGGGGTAAATAAAATCAAGACAAAAATTAAAAGCGACAAGAAACAGGACGAGTTGGCAGGCGATGCTTTTACAAGCTCATCTCGCCAGGGTCGAATCCGGGAGCAAGCCTTAATGAAGCAATAATAGCCACATTATTCAAAAATTTTCATTTCGATGGAAATTTATCTAAAAGGGACTTAATCATATGCAAATAATAAAAGGAGGCGTAGTGACCCAGCGAGCGATCTGCATACAAATTTCAGCGTGTGCGGCGTTGGCGAGATCATGATCATACCTGATCTGTTAGATTTGCTGATCTTGTTATGTCTTCACTGTCCGATTTTGATCCGCCCTCTCTATCGTCTATGACCAAATCGATAGGCATTTTTCCTTTCAAACAGCTAATATACCGGTGGCAGAAATTGTCACATAATTCGTGTACCTACATTATGACAGAGGTTTAAAAAAAAAAAAAAAAAAAAAAAAAGGAAAGGGGGAAAGAAAAGAGGAAAAAGGAAAAAAAGAGGGGGGGAAGGAAGAAAATATAATCAGGAATACATAAGTAAAATTGACAAGTGCAACCAGTCTCCCCCCTTCACCCCTGTGACATCAAAAGTCCTAAATAGGGGAAACACACTGCAATTATCCCCCCGAGACCTCTAGACGCATCCAGAATTAGGAATAACTTTCTTTTCTCGCAAAATAGAGATATCCCAGAAAATTGACAGTGACAAGATGATTCACAGGCTACAACATATTCAACACCCGTGTTAAATTCATCTGCTCCCGGAGCTGTGGCCATTAGAGAGGTGACCTGCATGGGTGACATTTAAGGTAAACTATTTAATTTCGTCCAGTTATTTCATCATAAAACCCTTTCCAAAGGGGTATGAGGACAGAGAAAAGGATTTAAAAAAATAAAATAATAAATAAATCCCGACGCACTGGGCCGAAATACATTACAGGCATCCGTGCCCTGAAATCCCCAGTCGCTCTGATAGACTCGTACCTGAGCCGCCTCAATTAATGGGCAGATTTTAACACATTTCGGGTAGAGCGAGAACAACCTGCCAGTTATGGTTAGATAAAGTGGCCGAGGCTCCCGAGAAACTTTTCAACTATTTAAAAACCTCTCAAAATGTTTATTTTTAGGAGAAAGGGAATTCTCTTCTAGGCCAGCTATCAATGACACGTAAAAAATCCTCAGGAAACCAGAGCGCACTTCCAATTTAATGTGAGCTCGGGTGACACCGCCTTCTTAGAAATTAGCATTCTCCCTCCTAAGATTTCTAAAATAGCCAGCAAAAAACCCCTGCATTTAGGCTGCAATCTCTTTCTTCTGCTCGGAGGTGTACAATATTCCCAGGAACAAGAGACAGACAGAACTATCAACTCTGCTTTGTCTCTGCAAAATGTTACAGGACAATCCGTGCCCTGAGCCTGACCTGCAGATGGCTCTTAAGGAGAGAAAAAAAAAAAAAAAAAATTCCCCATCCCGACTAACTGTAACCAAAGTCTCTTCCCCACCACCACCACCGAGAAAAAAATAATTCCCCCCCCCCCCCCCCCCCCCCCAAAAAATAAAGCACGATTTCAGGGGCTTGGCTGAACCAACCATTTGGAGTCTCATCTGCGGCACCACAGAACTGCAACTATTTATACAAAGCCAGCAAAGTATTACAATGAACACAAGGCCTGGGCGTTTGAGAGCCCGGTTTTAGAGGCTGAAATTGTAATTAAACTGCGAAGAGAAATGGACGCCAGATTGGTCTTGACACTAATTACCAGAAAGAAAGACATTTATGCAAATTTACCAGAAGCCTGAACTTCAGCAGTACTGAAACGGAGGAGGAAGAAAAAGAGAGGGAGAGAGAGAGACAAAAATTACCTTCTCTAATTCCAACAGATGAAACCTTAATACTTGTATGGCTTGAATCATCTGCAAAGATACAAACAACACCAGTATTTATCTCATTCCTGGATTTGGGGATATTTCCCACAGCCGCCCCTGCCACACTGTGTAGCTTGACTTTTCTCTAGTAGTAAATAAAAAGTTGTTTTGATTTATGGCAATAACACTAAAACTTAATAGCGGTGGCTTTGTGCACTGTTTAACGAGAAGCGATCTAGAGTTAACAAAAAAAAACCCCAAAACCAACCCCCAAACCCTAATGCAACGAAGCAACTAAATTATACGGATCATAAACATTTCTTTTAAAAAAGCAAAACAAAACAAAACAATCCTCTAAACACTATCGCTGGCTCCTCGCTTGGCGAAAGCAGGAGCAAGACTCCTCCAGTGGAGGCGAAATATTTGTTTATCCTTAAGGAGAAAAAAATAAAGGGAAGAGAGGAAAGACCTCATTTTTTGGGTGAGTTAACGAAGGGTGCATCACCAGCCACAGCAAACCCCCACGCTTCCCATCCAGCTACTTCAAAGGTGCGTGGAGGGGCTGAGCTGCAGCGTGGGTAAATCCACGCTCCTCTTGGGCTGGTGAGTTTGCCATCAAGCCCGCAAGCTCCCTTTGGATGGGGTTTGCTTTATGGATATCCTTATGGTTTTGGGTTTTTTTTTATTCTTTCCACGCAATTACCACACGGTATTTACTTGTAATTATAAAAACCATCAGCATCATTTTTAAAAAAAAATTAAAATTCCACGTGAGAAATTTTCAATTTAGCACCACCAAGTCACCTCTCCAGAAGACACAGAAGTTTTGTAAAAAAAAAAAAAAAAAAAATAAATGGGAAGGGAAGGGAGGGCGGCGGGGTGGGGGTGGGGAGAGGAAGAAGTGTTGTTAACTCTTACCAAGTTATCCAGTTCAGGATTAGAGGAAAAGAGGGGTTTCTCTGCTCGGATCTAAATATAAGAAAGGGGAGGAAAAGGGGGAAAAAAAAATAATAATAAAAAAGATTTGAAATACGGAAGCAGAAAAAGCAGACGTTATTATTATTTCTTGCTTCATTACACTGTCGGGTCCATTATGTAACCTTTCGTGCAAAGCCCTGACTGCGGGATTTTAGTCCATCAGCCAAACGCTTGAACAAGTGAATCAAATACACCGAAAAAATACCTCCGGAGCTGCCCCGGCAGAGCCCCGGCCCGGCAGCCGCGCAGCCGAACCCCCGCCGGGGCGCACAGCCCGCTCCGGTCCATTCATTTCTTTAAGGGGGAGGTAAATGCCGAGATTTTCCCCATTCATTTTGTTTTGTTTTGGGGTTTTTTTTTTGGGTGGGTTTTTTTTTTTCTCCCTCTTGCAGTAAGAGAGGGGGGAGGGGGACCGCGCATCTTTATCTCAGCAGAGACTTGTTTTTCTCGTTACGATTTTTCTCTCTCTCCCTTTTTTTTTTTTCTTTTACTGTTTCAACCCGGTTTTGCTGACCTGTTTGGCG
>NC_071468.1:19516233-19543088 GCF_028500815.1 Rissa tridactyla | reverse complement strand
GCGCGTCCGCGGCCCGCAGCGGGGCTTTGGCCGCGCACACCCCCCACACCCCCCGCCATCGGCCCCGCAGGGAGAAGTTCTCCCTCCCCCTCCCCGACTTGGGTTTTATTAAAAACAAACGAAAAACTTTTCCCTTCTGTGGGTTTCGTTGCATTTGCGAAGCGGCGGCGGCCGGGGCGGCGGAGCCCCGCTGCACCCCCCCTCGCGGCGGGTCGGGCCCTTCCCGGCTCCCGGGCCCCGTCCCCGGCCGGCGGAGGGAAGGAAGGATGGAGGGGAGAGAGGGAGTTTCCCAGGTAAAGAGGAAAGCGGCAGTTACGGTAAGAAAGATTCGGCTTTTATTGAAAATTTTATATATGACTCGGTATTGTAATAAATAAACGAGACGAACTCCACGAAGGGACGATGCGGGACACGCGTGGGGGCACACGGACGGGGCGGGGTGGCGGGGCGCGGGGGGGGGGACGCCGGGGGGGGGGGGGGGCGCGTCCCGGGCGCAATAAATAACGCGGAGCGGCGGCGCGGCCCGGGCCCGGGGAGGCAGGGGGGAGGCGGAGGAGGGGGAGAAGCCCCGGTGCCCCGGGCCGGGCCGGAGCTCGGTTCTGCCCCGGGCCGCCCCCTCCGGCAGCCGCCTCCCGGGCTTTGCGCCCCGAGAAACCCCCCCGAGTAAAGCAGAGCAGCTCGGCTCCGCTCCCGGGGAAGTGTAAAACTGCTGAAATAAAACACTGGTAAATACAGCACATTTTTAATAATAACTGGGGTGGATCTGACCTAACTATAAAATGTAGGTAGCTTATTAAGTATTACATATGGCAGGACTAGATGAAACCATTCCCAATGATTTTTATTTTTTTTTCCTATATCCCCCTCTCTAATCCTATTACGACAAAAAACGTATTTATTTCAAAACTCAGCCCTCCTCCAGCTACAGCAACCAGGACAGACTTTATTTCTTCTGCTCCCTCCGCACCTCCCCGGCATCGCCCGCACGCCCGGGCTCTCGGCGATTTCATTTCAAACCCTTTCGGCAGGAGAGCTGAGCCCACAAGGAAACCATGGTACAACGCGAGTTCGCTTCAATGGAAACCAAAAAAAACCCAACAACCCAAACAACAGAGCGGGGCCCGGCGCAGCCTAGATCTGGCCTAAGAAAATGGAAAAAAAGTTTTTAATTTTTTTTTTTTCAAAACATTTTTTTTTCCCTCTTCCCCCCAGTCTCAGGTCGGCATTTTAAAAACGTAGGAAAGAGCCGCGCCGCGATGTCGCCACCGCTGCGGGAAAAGGCCGCTCACTGGAGGACGCATTTCTCTTCCTTCTTGGCCATCTTGCCTTTGTTTTGCTCGAGGGTCCTCTCCAAATGCTCGTCCTCTTCCTCGGCCCTGCGGAGAGAGGCGACGGGAGGCGCGGTGAGGGGCTGCGCGGGATGCGCGCTCGCCTCCGCGGCCGCGCCGAGCTCCCCCCCCCTCCCCCCGCCCCTCCCCGGACCACGGCTACGGCTCCCGCGGACTTGGCCCAAACTTTCCGTGGCGGCCGTGGCGGGGACACCCCCCACCACCACCAGCCACCCCTTTTGCCCCGACTCACTGCTTCTCCTGGGCGTCCAGGTCCCTGACCAGCGCGTCCCGTTTGTTAACGAGAATAACGAGTTCGTCCAGCAAAAGCTGTTCTCGCCTCTTCTGCGCTTCGGTCTTCTGCCAGTCTGACGGAGAAAAAACAAAACAAAAACCGCACCTGAGACGCCGCGGCCGCCACCGCCGGGGCGCAGCCAGCCGCGCCGGGACCCGCGGCCGCGGAGGGGGCGGGGGACCGCCACCGGCGCATCCCGGCCCGACGCATCCCGGCGCATCGCGGCCCCATCCAGCCACATCCTATCCCGGCACAACACGGCACATCCCATCCCGCTACAACACGGCACATCCCGGCCATCCCGGCCCGGCATATCCCGGCCCATCCCGCCCATCCCCGGCCCGCTGCCGCTCTCCCAAGCCGGAGGCACGCGGGGAGAAACGCATCCCGCCGGCCTTTTTCTCCTCCCCGCCCCACCTGGGCAGCGACTTTGGGGTCCTTTGGGGGTGTTTTTTGTGTAGTTTGTTTGTTTTATTTTGGTTCTTCCCCCCCCCACGACTGTTTCCTGGACGGGCACCGGCATTTACCGAATTTCCCCTCCTCCGGCAGGAAAAGCCCGTTCTGAGCCGCATCCCGGCTCCTCTTTGCTAATTCCTCCGAGCAGCGGGAGGAATCTCACGCAGGGCACCATATGCTTCGCAGTAACTTTAAAAGCAGGTATCAGTTAATTAGCTTTACACCCCCCACTACCTTTGAAGTAAAAAACAAAATAATAAAAAAAATACACTTGCTACATCACATCGCGGGGCCCCTTCACCCCGCAGCCTCCCCCCCTTTCTTTTTCCCAACGGGATCGATCCTTGTCGCCGCTGCCCGGCCCGGCCCCGCACGCCGGAGCCCCCCGGGGCCGCCCCCGCAGCCCCCGGCTCTCCAGCCAGCCCCGTAAGGGCCTTGTCGCCGTCACTCAAGCCCCAGCCTTCCCCGCCTCCCTCATTAAGAAGGTAAACAATGAAAAGCAGGAGCGGTAGATGATGAGGGAGATAGCCGGACAAATGAGGAGCGGGAGGGAAACGGGACACCGTCTCCAAAAAAAAACCCCCAAACCACTGGGAAAAGCCACCGCCACCGGCCCGGCGGTGTCCTCCTCCTCCTCCCTCCCCGAAGGCGAAGAAGGGGAGAGAGGGGTGCAGTTCTTTTTGGCTTTCTCTCCATTGCCCTGGGCGATCATGTTAAAACTCACATGGCTGGTGCTTATTCAGATAACCCGAACAATGCTCGCCACCGGTTACCATGTGAATCTTCACAAACCCCGCAAGAATGCGGTGGTTCAAATCCCCTGACCCCCCTCCAAAGCCAAATTTATTCAAGACAGCAAACTGCTCAGAAGCTTTATGAAAGCAAGTGGTGCTAGAGGGAATTCAGCCTTGTATTTACAAATTAAAAATTAGATGCAGCATCGTGCAATAAAGGTTGGGAGAGAAGCGGCGGAAAGGCAGGAATGTGTAACCGCTTTTATCGCGCCCTCGCCTCCCCGCCTGGGCACACGGGCCCACGGGCGAGTCAGGGGTCCACAGGCCGGCAGGGGAAACCCACGCTGACACGTGTGTGCGGACACGCTTGGGGAGAGGCGGACACGCACGGCAGCGGCCCAGAGCCCTTCCCGGAGCATCAGCCTGAACGGGGCACTGCTGAAACTTCCCAGGAGTTTTTCTCTTTCTCTTTCTTTTCCTCTTTTACTTTATCTTCTTGTTTTTCTCTTTCTATCCCTCTTTCTCCCTTCCTTTCCCTTTTCCTCTGTTTTCTTTCTTTCCTCTTTCTTTCTTTCTTTTCCTCTTTCCCCTTTCCTTTACTTCCTTCCTTCTTTTCTTTTTCTTCTTTCTTTCTTTCTTTCTTTCTTTCTTTCTTTCTTTCTTTCTTTCTTTCTTTCTTTCTTTCTTTTCTTTCTTTCTTTCTTTCTTTCTTCTTCTTTCTTTCTTTCTTTCTTTCTTTCTTTCTTTCTTTCTTTCTTTCTTTCTTCCTTTCTTTCTTCCTTTCTTTCTTCCTTTCTTTCTTTCTCTCTTTCCCCTCTTTCTTTCCCTCTTTCCCTCTTTCTTTCCCTCTTTCCCTCTTTCCTTTCCCTCTTTCTTTCTTTCCCTCTTTCTTTCCCTCTTTCTCTCTTTCTCTCTTTCTCCTTCTATCTCTTTTTCTTTTTCAAATGTGTTGCTTCCCCTCCGCCGCTAAGGAAATAATTTTCCAGGTGTAACGCAGCCACCAGCCGAAACGAACTGGCCATCTAAGCCCCTTTCTCCCGCGACCAAAGCCGCTTTAATTTGGGGGAGCAGCCTTTTAGGTGCTAATTTTCAAGGCAGTCCTCTCGATTTCCACCCCTGGCTTGCCCTTTCGCTCCTTTGGGGGGAAGGCTCCTTCGGTTCCACCCGCTTAAAACACACGGCTCTGCACCTCTGCGAGTCAGAGCTTCCCCAAAGCGGCGGGTTTTCCCCCCCAGAAATAAAGCCCCCTGCGTTCGCAACGCAATCTCGGCGCGACGAACCCGCCTGGCGAAGGGCAACAGCGGCGAGCCGGGCCGAGGAGGAGGACAGAGACGCGGCGGCGATTTTTCACAGGGCTTTGCTCCCCGGCCAGACGCGGCCCCCAAATTTCCCCCCCCCCGGCTCCTGCCGATAACTGAGCTGTGACTCGGGCTCCCCGGCACGTCTGGGCACACGAAACTCTAGATGAAAAGGGACCTGGAAAACCCCGTCTCTACCTGCACCCCATTTAATTATTTTGCAATTTTCCGACAGTTTTCCCTTAGTGGAAAAGCCCTTATTTTTAAAGGTTTGGGTTGGTTTTTTTTGGTTTTGTTTACTTTTTTGGCTTCACCCCCTAGTTCTCCAGTTTCAGCAGCAATTTTAGCTTTTGAAACAGCAATCATCAATTGAAATATTTCGGTACAGGTTTCACTCAGTCCTTCACTACCTCCGTTAAGTCCCTTTCTAAAGGCTACAGTTTTTGTTGCCCACCTTTGTAGCCCTGTGGGGTAAATAACATCATATTAGCACTTCATGGAACAAAACTGTTTGGGTTTGGGTTTGGTTTTTTTTTTTTTGTTTCTGCATTTGCTCATTATTAGTGTTTGAAATATGCCATGGGAAAACTTGCTGGCAGAAACAGTCTCTTGCCTTTTTGCTTTTTTTTCTTAGAAAAGGAGTCAGACTTCCTCCCCACCCCCCCTCCCCAAAAATACAGTCAAGTAGCAATTGGTTAAAAGGGGAACCAACACCAAATATTTAAATATCATTTTATATGCGATTACATTGCAATTTTGTTTTATCCGAGAAAATACTGCTGGGCAGCAGTTTCGGGAAGCATCCCTATGTTTAAAAAAGCAGCTGTGTTCAAGTTTGATTCCTACCTGTTGTGCCTTTTAAGCCAGGATTACCTATAACACCTGTCACATACAGTTACCCAGGCTGACGGCAGCTCTGGGAAGCTACAATATGGGCTGTGATTAATTTGAAGATTTCAGAATAATACTGTTATAAAAGCTACACTCCGGACAAAAATAGGATTAAGCTCTGAGGCTGTATATGAGCTAAAAGTGTTGAAAGCTAAAGCCCCCGTGCCACCGCTCGCGATGGGCAGTTTAAAATGACAGAGTTTGCTAAACTCATGTTAAAGTAGAAATGTTTTCAATTATTCATCTTCATTGACTTCATATTGTCTTTTTTCCCCCCCCCACCGCTTAAACTGATAATTACTTTGAGCAAAGAGGCGGCCGGTTCCCATAGAAATGCTTTAATAGAAATGGTCGAAAGTTCTTGTAGTAAAACCTTCAACCTCGCCACTATAATAAATAAGCCCGGCACTTTGATGAAAATTAACACGAGTTTTGTAAAGAGCACATTGGGGGATTGCAGTCAGGTCTTATCTTTAGTTCCAGTCAACTAGCAATCCTGAAAGAGTTTGCATCATCATCAGAGCAGGCCATTTGATAGGATTCTGCTGCTGAACCTAATCAATCTATGGAATACTGTGGCTGCGCGGTGTAACAAAGCTAAAATAGATTTACAAATGGGGTTTTAGAGGATAAGCTCCTCCACAGGATTACATATTGATTTTAAATATAAAAAGCTTATCATATAAACCATAACTACAAAAATAGTGAACCTATGCATAAATCCTTTTAGAAGAGCACCCACTTCAAACTATAAGCCAAGAATAAATCAAGATGTACAAAATCCGAAAGAAGATCCATTTCTTGGGCAGAAAATGAACACACCACCCCAAGGTGTGCAAAAACGAACTTATCTTTTCTAAGGAGGCATTAAATCTCGAACGAAAAAAAAAAAAAGATGGGGGGGAGAGTGGGGGAGAGGAAAGGTAGCCGAAAGCATGGCATCCCTCCACTCGGCCGCAGTAAAAACCAGGCTGTGAAATGCAGCACCTTGTTGACGGGAGCCGGCCGGCTGCCGCACAGCCAGCCAAGACGCCGTCCCAGGTTCAAACAGCCCCAGTAACCTATATTTTCTTTGGCCTATTAGGCAGGGATTTCAGGCCTATCTCGGTCGGAGCAGCCTCAGCAGCGGAGGGAGAGGAACGCTCCCTAACTGGAAGAAGGCAGCGCGTTAACTCTTGTTTTCTTATCTCTACGGCTAAACTGGGGGGGTGGGGGGAAAGTCTGCCTTTTTTTACCACTCTCCGTCATTCATGTGTTCCGCATGAAGTGCCGTAACACTCCAAAAAGGCTCTTCAGCCTCCATTTTAGCGGCTGGCTAAGAGGACACGGTCTCCACATCACCGAACATTCGAACGGGCAGCAACTCCGGCCGCCAGCGCTGCCCATACGCTGCCTGCGCAGGCAGGGCCGCCCGTCCGTGAACCCCCTTTATCTGCCATCAGCAGGCTGCTACCTTCCGCAAGGCACTCTTTTTTCTTTTTTTCTTTTTTTTTTTTTTTTCTTTCCCTGTCATCAACTAGCTAAGTAAATCGGTTGATAGATTTTTAAACAGCACAGTCACGCGTGGAAGAGTTAGAGCAATTTACCAAAACAGTAATTATCACTTTTCAAAGACTTTTTTTTTTTTTAAAGTTCCAATTTGTGTTAGTGCATTCTGCCTTTCTTTTAGACAAACAAACTGGTCCCATCCTGTTATATATATATATATAAAAATGTATATATTTATTTTTTTCCCTCCCCTATATTTCAGGTTTGGAATTGGTGCTGGTAAAAGTGGATCTGTCTTTTCAACTCTTTCACAGAGCCCAAGCCCTCATTAGCAATCGGCTAAACGGCCTCAGAGCAGACAGCGCCGGCCAGCCCATGCTTCTTTGTGGAAATCATATTATAAATGGTGTGGTTTTACCGGTGCATCTGAAAAAGTGCATCTTTGCATCCCAGCATATGTCGGACACAGAAAGCGACAGAGTGCTGATGCACACATCGAGAGGTGAGGTGTCACAAACCTGTATTTTGAGTTTTCGCAGGCATTTTCTTGGGAGAGTTTCTCCTCTAGTGTGCTTTTTAGGTAAAATCTAAATTTGCTGGTAAATCTAAATTTAGCTAAAAATGCTAAAATTTCTAGCAGATTAATAATCTTACTGAGGGTGAAAATGCTAAATGTGGACTTTGCTGTATAAATAAAAAACAAAACCAAAATTCTCCAGCACTTAGGTTTCCTCCCTAAACCCCTGTTTACCACACCACCAGTAGCACGCCAAAAAAAGGAAAAAAAAAAAGAAGAAGAAAAAAGAGGGCCTTCCTTGGTTTTGGCATCTCTCTCTGAACTTACAAAAAAGAAATTTAAAAAGGAAAGATTTTTGTTCAAGTCAAAGTGTGAATGGCTGCTAGACATTCAAAGGCTGCTGCCAATACGTTCCACGTCAGTAAAACATATAAGAGGTGATTAAGCATTGAAATTTCGGATTTAAACCCAGTATCTCTTAACTCCTCTCCGGCTTTAGAGTATTGTATGTTTTACATATTTCATTAGTATGATTCCCAATTAAACTGGCTTGTCTCTGCAGAAAGCAATGTAGATATTTATGAGCCAAGTTTATCCAAGAATACAATGAATGTAGTCTTATGCAAAAAATATAACCACAGATGGAGAGATATGGAAAAGCTACCTGAAACCTGCTGCTTTTTTCCGACAAACTTATGCTCCCAGTGAAGTCTCCAAACTAATTAGAATTGATTTATTATGGATCAGGTACCTTATCAGGTGAAGAAAGAAATTACCATGGACAGTCAAAGGGTTGAGAGGTCAATACAGAATAGCAAAATCAATTTGCATTGATTAGACAAAAGGTCCATTTTACAGAGCCCAAAGGATTAACTTTTAAGCAAACATCTTTGAACTATAAGACAGCGTTTGTGACTGAGAGGTATAAGCGGTGCAGCATTAGAAAACACTTAAGATATTTAAATAAGAAAATAATGCAAGCAATGGTTTAAGCTATCTGTATGTTTATTTTTTTATTATGAATCATCCCCAGGATTATTGTACAATTCACTTGAAAGCCCTATGGAAAGGATGCGATTGTTTCATTTATCCCACGTGTCAATCTTCCCATGAGTTTTCATTCAGGTAAAGTGACTAAACTCGGCAGAGTTGCAGAGAGGGGAGAAAATCTGTGCAAAGGATCGCACTAATCCTGCTGTTGCTTGTGATGAAATGTTTACTTGGCAAACGTAGGGGTTTTTTACCACCAAAACCAGTGTGACATTTTTTTTTTTTTTCCCCAGTGAGATACTGTTGTAAACCAGATCTGAAACGCTAAAAGGAAGGAGGCTCCCTTCTGTGGGTCACCTCTTCCATTTTCTGCGGCACCCAAAGCAGTGCGATGCCGCAAGAAAGCCAGGAAAGCTTTCTACAACAAAAAATAATAAACCCTGGACAAATATTCTTTACCTCCTCATCACTTTTTTCAAAGTTTATTCCAAGGAGACCACGTATCTTGGACTTTTTTTCTTTTTCCCCCAAATAAAACTTAAGAATGGGATCGCGGACCCAGCGTATTTGCTGCACGCTGTCACTTGAAATAATGTAAATAGCAGCATTAATTCCTGACCGGGCTTCAGAGAAGCCTCCGTGTTCGGTACTTTCAGGTAGCCACCTTCGGCAGCGAGCATTTTCCTTCCCTCGGTACCCAGCATCGCTCTTACCTTCAATAGCAAGCATTGCTCTTAGCTCCCGGTTCAGCAGCTCGTAGCGCCTTTCTAGGTCATGTTCTTTTTCCCTAGGCAAGTTGCAAAAGTTCATCAATATGTTAATTACTAAATCATTAAACACTTAAAAGAACCTTTAACTTACATTGATTTTAGGACTCATAACCGACTTTTCTCTTTAACTTTAAGCTACTCCAAACAAATGATATACACAAACTTAAAACCTTGCTCAGGTGGCACGTTCGGTAACAGGGCCTTTTAATTTTCTCTAATGTTGGCTTTAATTCCGGCAGTTTAACTCTATTGTGCTACAGGACGTAATTATTTCATATTCACCCTTGGAGCGGCTGTCGTGGAATGTCCTAGGTATAAAACATTCCCCCGGATCTAATGAACAAATTCCAGCATCGGCCTATTCACCAAGATAATATGACACTGGAAGTATTATCCTATATACATTCTGCCCTAATGAATAATGAAAATTAGACACGGGATTAGAAAGCTTAATATTTTGAAGGTAGAATCTTCTGTCAAGTTCAGACACGGTCGAAAATTCGTAAGCACAGGTTCTTCCCAGGGAAGTATGCAGGCATCTACACTAGGTGGCATTACTGAAAGAAATATAATGAAACCGAGAGCAGACGGAAAAGCAGCGCTGAGGGCAGGACGCCGCGAAAAGCGAGCAGCGCCTTCTCCCTTCCTCACTAGTGCTGGCGAAAAAAAGTTTATTTGTCCTTACTTTGCAGTATCGGTGCTATCATCGCACCGTGACTGAGTCACTAATACCCTTTCGGCAGCCCGGTGCCGCTGAACTAGCGACAGGATCGAGGCTTTCTACCAAGCAGGTAGCGACCCAAATTTTGCTCTCTCCCCTGAATAGTCTTCACCTGTCACATCTGAGGCACAAGCCAAATCTACTTGCGCATTTCTAAACCGCAATTTTATTCTACTGTTGGGCCTTTGCAAACTTAACTGTGCTTAATATTTCTTTAATTATTTATTTTTCCGCAGCTCTGGCTAAGCTTGTGTCGTTGCACGCTTCTCATTTTCAAGTCTGAAATATGAGAAAAACAAGTTACTCGATGTGTTCCACGAATCAGCCACGCCACTCACTTTTGAGGGAACATTTCTGAAGTCTAATGGGAAGAAAGCAAAAAAAATTTTGCACCTTCCTGCTGGGTAAATATTCCAGCAAATCATCCTTTTGTAAATACAGGTATCCATCGGTACTTACAGAAGAGAAAGCTGGTTCATTCGTCTAATCAAGGCATTCTTCTTATTAACCAGCATGAACCATTCCTGCATCATGGCTTCCTCTTCTTCTGTGTTTCTTCCTGCAATCGAAAGAATTTCATTACTTATGTGGCATTTCACAAATTGAGCGACATATTTCAATTCAGGTTTTGGAATATCAGTCTCCAGTGTCATTGAGCGTTACAAGGTGTACCCTCAAAGGGTAAAAATATCACAGAACTGCAAGTCCTGCAGCCCGGTGCTGCCTGCTCCATAAATAAATCTTTGAAAGCAGACTTTATTCAGCATACGTTTTAGTGTTCTTTACCACGCTGATACCCCGACCTAAATAAACACCTTTTAAAAAGTACTGGTACTGTATCTTTTAAAGTCTTCCGAAATAACCATATTGGTGCTGTCTTCCCAACGAAAAAAACCCTTGTTGCTGGTCATCACAGGCCTCCAAGGACAAACCCAATCCTTGTGGGCAAGAGCCAGTCCCCCTGTGCAAACCCAGGGCAGGCAGGATGACGTGGTTGGGATCAAAGCCGCTGCAGAGGAGCTGGTAATCCCGAACCCTTGGCCAAGGCGTGGGCACCGGCTCAGCTTCTCTGGGCTTGTGGCCACTCTTCCAGACCACAAGCTGGAAAGAGCCGCTCGTCTCTCCACCCGCAATCAAACGGAGCATCTGCGCAAATATGACTCATTTTGGGGTTCAGGTGCCTAAGGGTCCCCATGTATGTATGCATGGACTAGCAGCCCTTTCCCTGGCCCATGATCGTCATTGCCTCCCAGGCAGGATCAGGACCAGGACCAGGACCAGGACCCTCCATAGCTGCAGGCAACGCTATGCTCTACCCGGATTCTATAAGACCATTACCACCTCTGCACCACCAGGCCACACAGGGGAAAGGGAGACGAGCGCCCAGGAGGCTCCCGACTGTCCTTTCCACGTAGCAGGGTTGCTCAGCCAAACCTCAATCTGAGCTGGGGGACTAGGAGAAATCTCATCAAAGTCCTTTGTGGAGACTGCACCTCTGTAGTGACCTGCTGTTCTCACCTCTCAAGGTCAGTGGAGGAGCAAAGACCTCATTGAATTATGAAACTCACACATTTCTTCTGATTAAAACTAAACTGGGAAGAAACCTGAAACAGTGTGGCAAAGGAGCATGAGAAGGGACTTCTGTGTACTTCCACCAGCTTCAACACTACTTCTCCGTGGGCAGATCTCTGCATTTAAGCACCTTGTGTGGGATATGGGGATAATCACTCGTACCAATCTTACAAGGGTGCTAAAAGTTAATTCTTCGATGTTTGTAAAAGGTACCGAAATCTCTGATGCAAGATGCCATATGCTCAGGGAAGCTATCTTATGAACTTAAACCATAGGATCCCTGGTTGCAGAGAAGCCATTTCCAGCACCAGAAGCTGGAAAGACACCAGAAAAAATATTGTTTTGCTCTAAAAGAAAGCTTTCAATTTCTGGATGGGAGCGTCTGAAATGCTTGCACGTACGTGCCTGCCACATGCACGTTCCCAACCCAATGCCATGGTAGTGTGCAAGCCCAGATCTGCATGGAGAACCACTTCCTCACCTGGCTATGAACCTGCTGCCTGCAAGGGGAGGTCACTGGCCTTCTCCAAACTCTTTGATTCCCCCTGCTGTGGCCCGTGGGCTTGGTGGCTCCACACAAGGGAAGGAAAAGGAGATGAACAGGGAAGTGGGCCAGCTTGGGGTGGAGCTGGTGGACCCACGCAGTAAGAAAAATGTCACGCCATTTGGCATGCTCTTCTTTCTGATGTGAGACATGTCCCCACATCCACTTATCACCCTGGGAAGCTCCTTGTTGATGACACTGTTCCTTGGAAGGGGGCTAGCGGTGAGACGGGAAGCACGGAGCATCCTAAAGTGGGGATGGCCCTGCAGCCTTTTTCCAAGCAGAAGAAACAGGGTCTAGCTCCTGGATGATGGAGCACTGAAGGAAGAAGTTTGTCACGTAGAAATGCTCTCCCCCAAGACCTGCCCTTCTGTTTTTGGGCTGAAAATATTACGCCATGGCATTTACAATAATATTCAGCAGTTCAGCACTCCCCCAAAGAGGATTAAAACTTATAGGTACACTTTGCTGTTAAGTTACAGATCAAAGGCATTGCTGTATCGGTTCATCGAACAGGGTCTGCTTTTAGAAGTAGATGATAATCAATATTAGCAACCTTTCGTTGAAATGCACCAAGTAGCTGAAATTTATTTGGGGAATAAGGAAAGAAAAAGGGGATAGATTGCCCTTTTTTATCCCTGCAAAATGACCGGTCTATTTGGTGGCACGTAAGATTGCCAGACTGCCGGTGAAATAAATTCCCACAATCAAACATACGTAGCCATAGTAACATTTTAATCAATTTATGACACTAAATTTGTTGGGTTTGGGGTGGTCTGGGATCTCCGGCTAAAAGATGCCATTACAAATGCAAGTTCTTGCTGCGTTTCATTTTGCAAGCCTTGAAAACAGAAATGTTTCAAAGGAGTTTGGCTCAACGGCGGATCTGAACTTGAATTTCATGGCATGCAATCTCAGGGTGAGAACATAAACTTAAGATATGACCTTCTTTCTATTAACGCATTCCTCCTAAATAAAGTTAATTACAACATGTAATGAGAAAAAAATCTAGGTAAAGCTTAGAACTGTCGAGTCAGACCCGAACAGGTGCCTCTTTTGATATTTCCACACTGACACTGAAGCACACGCAATATCCATAGAATGGGCCGGTTTAAAAGTGAGTTAACAAAGTCTTGATTGTTTTTACAGAATTTTTAATCTGTTTTTGTATTCGCTTTGGACCCATGTGATGCCCTGACACCGGTCATGTGATATCGGCTGCGATAGGCACAAATCCCCAGGCAGCAACAAAAGAAGAAAGAGTAAAAAAGAAAAAGCTGAGAAAAAGCTTGCAATTTGGAAAAAGGCCAATTGTACCCCGGCGAAGGCCTTTTTGATCAGTGAAATGACACATGTGTGCAATATTAATAGCAGTCGATGCTGATATTTTATTTGTTGACCGTCAGCTTTTAAATTCTTGCGCACGGAGCTGAAACAGATTCTTCCCAGGCAAGCAAAATAAAGATGAACTCCTGTATATACGAAATTTAAATAACTCTTTTCAGCAAATACACTACCATTAGAGCATTATTTCTTTTTTTTTTTTCCCCCCCTTGGTGGAAGGATGCAGGCGAAACACTTTCAACAAGGAAAAACTGAGTGTTACTGGAGCAACATCACACGCTAAACTCACATTTACAATTTCTAAATAAAAAAAATTAGAAAAAGCCTTTCTTTAACACAATTTCACTCTGTAAAACCCTGCTGCTGCTGCTGGGGTTGGTTTTCTTTCCACTTTCCAAGTGTAAAACAAGTATTTAATGGACTTGCTACAAATGCTTGGAAATTAAAATAGGGAAAATATCTGTGTTGTTCTTGGGGAAAAAAAAAACAACCAAACTGTACAGATCATTTAAATGAAGTGAAAAACATGTTTGAGAACAAATCGATCCCACACATGCAAACCTCTTATCTGAACCAGTACAAGATGACAAAAATCTATAAATAGCCCACAGATCTTAAACTTAAATTTTTTTCCATAATACATGCATTACGCTATTGTTTTCAATAAAAACAACAACAACAACAACAACAAAACCCTTTTAAAGCTAGTAAGTTGGACCATTACAAATTAATCCTGACTTTAATAACTGGTTAAAGACCCCTTCAGCTTTATAAGTAACAAAAAATATTAAAGCCTGTGATCACAGCGAGCTTTTCTCATTTCTCCTCTAACCATTTGTTATTTAATCCAATACTAGTAATCCAATTTGTCCATCAGACTTTTAAAGGGCAGAATGCAACTTCCCCAGCTTAGACACTTTTCAAAGTACAATATATTTTTCAAATGAATGCTGGATGTTTCATTTTTTCCCCAACTGTTCCTAGCTCTAATGTATGAGGAAAAAAAGAACAAGATGAACATTGTTCGTACTGATTAAGTAAGAGCTCATTAAAGAGCTGTCAGTGCCGTACTTTGAATATGCATGAAGCATATAATCAGATCTAGTACCGTCACTAGAGGAGAATACGGTAAGTACAAAGGATTGATTTAATTACTTAGAGTGGGCTGTGGTGGTAAAGCAGTCTTGTTAGCGCAAAAAGAAAAGGAGGTTGTATTCTGGCACGGTTAGGGGAAAAAGGCAGTTTTAGCTTCTGCCACAATACCTAATCTCAGGATAAAGCACTTTACATTGTAGCTTAAAATGAAGACTGCCAGTTTTCTAAAAAGACCAGAATTCATCTTATCTTGTTTAACCTCACCTGGTTAACTATCTAGCAGAACGTATTTATTCTCTTTAACACGTAATTATGCTTATACCTTTTTATCCTATAGTTCAATAATGACTTCTGAAAACAGTCTTCAAATAAGGGCGGGTAGTGCTGCAAACATCATATGCATGCAAAATGCTCGCTAAGAGATTTGAAAAACGCAGAACCAGAAACTAAGACGAAACAGTAAGTACACGCGCCTTTATGTAAAAAGACAATACAGCTTTTAATGTCAGACTTTATTATTAGATAGGTTCTGAGGAGGATTCTGGCAGGCTTTCTCTAATTTATTTTCTTTTTTCCCCTCTTTCTTTCTGCTCTTTCTGCTTTTTTCTCTTTTATTTTCTTTTTTTTTTTTTTTTAATCAATACATTCTTGTTTTATTCTTCCTCTAGGAATCCAGGGGAATTCTCTCACATCAACTCTCAGTGCCATTTTCTAATTTCATTGTCTGGCTTGAGTGGTGAAGGATGCGTGCTCTATTCTTCTCTTCACTTGACATCCACCAGAACCCTCCTCGATGATTAGGAACGAGCCCAACACCAAGCCTGGAATAGCACAAGACGCTAAATTCTGCCCTCAGAGACGAGAAACTCCTACTGACTTCCGAGTTGTGATTCTGCGCTGTCATAGCTCCTGCGCAGGATTCGATCAAGGCTGCAGCGTCAAGTTTGGTGATTTTGTCCCTTACTGGGACAAATTTTAATGATAGCCAAAACAACGATAGCCAGAATTTTAGTGACAGCAAAAAAAAAAACCAAACCCCAAACCCCTTTCTTTTCTCCTGTGGTTCCTCACACATATTCAAATACAATTTTCCTGACTGTTAACTCAAAACCAACTTGAGCCAATTTTCATCTACAATGCTCAAGAATTACAAGCGTGTTTATACGTTACCATTTTCGAGAACAATAAAAGCGACTAGCTTATTTTAACGTTGTACAGCTCCCAGGCAGTCTTTTAAAAATACCTTTTCCTTCACATTCTTCTGGATTTACAAATGGATCTTTGTTTACCCTGTAAGCTAATTATTTGTTAAATATTTAAATAAGAAGCATCTTGACAAATGTCTCTTCTGAATCAACTTGCAAAAACAATTTCTTTTTTTTTTTCCTTTCCTGTTAAAAATACTTCCAACCCTACCCCTTACACTCAGCCAGCTATCCGTACATATATGTGCTATTAAACCCATTATTTTTAAGCCGTTTGGGCAGCTAGTCGTTAGATAAACCCAATATAGATTAACATGGTAAACCTGTACATTGCTAAGAAAACAGAGAAGAAAGTGCTATGAAACACTGTGAATGCCACTTAAAAGGAAGAAAAAGCAGCAACATGCAGGGACAAGATTCATTTACAGTGTAAATGGATGAACACAGTAACTCCTCTACACTTTATACCGTTGTAAATCTGTCAAGATAAGCCAATAGATTAATAATTTAAAAAAAAAATCCTTAAATGTAAATGTATTTAGCTGTTGTGCAAAAATGAATTACAACCTGCAGAAGATAAAAGGTTTCTATCAGCATCCCAAACCAGCCCGTTCAATCTGGCAAGAAATAACAGGTTTACAGAAATCACTTTGTATGCCGTCTTAAGCGGTAATTGTTTTTAAATTTTATTTGCACTGCGTATAGTGTGTGTGCCATGGTGTCACGGTTAAACACAGCACACTCCCCATGTCTCCCCATTTACCTCAACAGAACTACATGAAAAACAACCTACTTAAGACAGAGCCCATTCTTCACCCATTTGCTGATGTTTACACACAGTTTTAAAAAAGAATAGAAGAAGCTTTCTTCACTCAGCACACTTGGGTGAAGAGGCCAGCAGCAGAATGCCAGCGCATGGGAACTAGAGCGGGGCGAGTAATGACAAAAACCGGCCAACTTCGCTCTGCTCCTTTCTGGGCTATTTGGTAGTTGATGGAAGGTAGATGACCACCGAGAGCCACGCAAAAGCCAGCAAAAGCCACAAAATTAACGGCGAGGTCTTTTGAAAATGTACCCCACCACTTTTATTTGCCTGCTGAAAAAAAAAGCCAATCCAGTTGCATTCACCCAATTGTGGGGACGAGTTTTTACGAGTTTCTGTATTAGGAGCGAGCGGACAGATTGGCTTGTTTACCTGAAGGAGAACATGAATAGCAAATAAAGACTAGTTCTTGGACGTGTCCCATCTTGTCTCATAAGAACCTGAGGAAATTCACTGAAATTGAAGGTGGTGTGTTTAAAACCGATAAAAAGAACGATCTTTCCTCAAAGCCTCATCATTTACCAGCAGAACTCGTCGCCACAAGGCAATGTTGAAACTAAGAGCTCAGCAAGAATTAAAACCAGGTTGAATGTTGAATATGGAAAGGCAAAGCTGTAGCAATAAATATTCAAACAAATAAACAAAAAAAACCACGGGAGGCAGCAATTGGATCCTCCTGCTTTAGGACATGAGCTAACCTTTATTTTCTAGAGGTTAAATGAAATGTTACCTGGGTACAGGTTAGGCTGTAACTGGCCCTTGTAGAGTTTCTTGCCCCTCCCTGGGTTCAACCCGTACCTGTCCCTCTATGGACCAGGGTGTGGGGCTGACCCGCCACAGCAATTACAGCTTTACTGAAAGAAGACATGGGAAGGGATAAGAAACGACGCTGGGTGTTTGAGCTGACCAACCTCACATTGATAACAAAAGGCTGATGGAAGGTCTCAAACCCTTCGAAGTCAACGGTGGACTTCCCACCCATTTTAATTGTCTTCTCGTCTCACTCACTGGAAATAGCTTACGCACAGAGGAGCTCTTGCTTTTAATGCAAGTTACTGAATTTAACAAATACTTAAGCAGAAAAGCCTATATTCACAACAGATATTCTTTGCAAAGGAGAGTTACACAACACCTACCACAAAATGTGTCTAATGCAACTGAAAGCTATGGTGAAGATTTTTAAACGACTAGTGATCCACAATTTTTCACTGAGTGAAACCAAGGCAACCCAGGAGAGACCTATTTCCTGAATCATCCTCCTCCTCTGCTTTCAGAGGACCACCTTTGGTGGAAAAGCTCGGAATTTTGGTTAAAAAAATTCTTCAAAGTTCTCGGTGTCGAAACGGACCC
The DNA here is from genome assembly GCF_028500815.1 of Rissa tridactyla. NCBI lineage: Eukaryota > Metazoa > Chordata > Aves > Charadriiformes > Laridae > Rissa > Rissa tridactyla. Next base: position 19,525,667 of record NC_071468.1, on the reverse strand, counting down.
TGCAGTAGGCACCCCATAGCACAAAGAGATGAGCTGCTCCACCTTGAGCTTCATGCCTCCTGTTTCAGATTACTATGCCCAGCTTTCTTCCAGAATACTACTTCTTTTCACTGAACACGGACCTCCTCGGTTATTAAAAATCTCTGAAAATGAACACCAAGAGAGAAACAGGATGGGACCATTGTTCAGATGACACTGCAGAAGAGCTAGCTAGCACATGAAGCCCTACCACAATTTTCTGAGTCTGAACTGGATGGGAAAACGCCCAAGGAACATTAGAAAGGCAAATTCATGGCCACTAACTTGCTGCCTGAGAGCAGCTGAGAAGGAGACATTGATGTCCACACAATGGAGTCTCATAAAGGTAGGTACCGACTGCCAAGAATCTGCCAGGCAGAGTTACATTGCAGCGCATTGTCTGACTCAATTTCAGCCCCCAAAACTACTGTAACCCTAACGAAAGGAAGCCGCTGCCAAGGGAATGCCTTTATCACAAGCACACATCAAATTAGCTTAATATCGAACAGGAAACTTGTAATTTCTTTGGTTTCTGAAACATAATAAATCAGAGAGGCGATTTAAAATTTGGAGAGCTGTGTAAACAAAAGGTCAGGGTTCAGCCACATCCCAGCATGTGTGAGGATTTATTCTACCTGGAGTGGGAATGACTCACAGGAAGACAAGCATTTGTGGCCTGCAGCCCTAGCAACCTAAAATTATCACAGGGCCGAAACTTCCACAGAAGGACAAACTGCCTGAAAGATTGCCGATTTTCTCTACATGACAAGTCAAGACAGCAGCCACTAGAAAATAACAGAAAATCAACAGAAACAGATTGTCTGGGCTTGATAAAGATTACAAATATATTTTGCATGTGGGACCACCAATCCAGGCCAAGAAAACACGTAGTCTGTGGCCCAAAATTCAGGCAACAAGAGGTGGGATTCAACTGAAACATCTGGAGAGCTTCCTGCCTTGAGCACAGTGCCTGCAGGGATCCTAGCACTGAGCAGGACCAACCTTGTACTTTATCACCCTCTGGTATTTTTTGTACCCAAATTTTCTCACGTAGCACAACTTCAGAAGAAGCACGGGCTTGGGAAAAGTATACATCAGACCTCTGCACAGGAAACACGCACCATTAACCGACACACTTGAACCTTTGAAGCTACGGAAGAAACAGTAGTTCACGCCTGGAAATTCACCAAGAAGGGGATGATGGTCTGGCAGATGAACTATTTTGCTCGCAGGTTGACGAGTAGAGTCGGATACTTTCCTATGAGTGACTGTAATTTCTCTGTTGCTCGTAACTACTCCATCAACCATCTGCCTGTTTACTTGGCAAGTGATGGCTGGGTAAGATTCCGAAGTGAGAGGCCAGGTAACCTTAAAGTCATTGGATTGTGCTCTACAAGGCAGCATATTATCCCATTTTTACCAAATGTTGCCTTACTTCCTTCCAAACATATTCTCCTGGCGCTGGGAAGGGGTTGCAGACTGTTTAAAATGACTTCTTTGTCCACTAAAGAATTTAACCCAAGGAACTGCCTGAAGTGAGATGGTGGTTGGCAATGAATGTGACCTTGTGTCGGTGTTAATGAAGACGCCTACTCTTACTGGGAGCTGGCAGGTTTGCGCTTCTGGGATCCAAAGCTTCCCAGGGCTAACTGGGCAAGTTCAGCTAGGCTGAGGTGTCCTGGGGCCCCACAGTTTCCAGTTTTGACAGAAAAGGTGTTTCTGGTGGCAAACGTGAGAAAAGCAAGAAAAAATAACAGGGCTTTCTGCTGACTGCAGTGGCATCGTGGGCTTGGAGCCCCGCGGTGACCAAAGTGCCTTTCTCCTCGCCTTCTCTTTACAGGCAGGGACTGATTGTGGAGAAAGCTAACTTCCAGGCATAAAGCCAAAGACTATGCCTACCACATGAAAGAGCATTTATACTGCAATACCACAAAGAAAGATGGAAATCAGTTAAAAGAAGCAAGTGTCTGTTGGGTCTTGCAAGACTTTTGGAAGGCTCGCAAGCCTATTCATAGCGCCTAAGGCTCTCCCAGAGTAGCCTCCTGCTACACGGGCACCGCTGTGCTCGGGCTCTCTTCTTCAAGCTGGCTTCAAGCACTTTGTTGACAGGTTCTTTTAAGGCACTGATGAGGCTACCAGCCAGGGAAGCATGGAGAGGAGGCCGACTTACCGTTCAGTCCTTCGGCAGCCAATGGCAATTCTGTGTTACTTTGAGAAAAAAATAAATATGGTCATTGTTGCTGCTGAGCTGCTTTAAGGATTTAATGAACTTGGCCTGGGAAGGCTGAACATGCACGCTGCCCATGTCTGGTCTTGGAAAGGTCTCCTCCTGGGAACTTCTGCCTAGCAATGCACAGATTTAAGACTGAAGAGATGTGGTGAATCAGAGAGTCAGAACTGTGAACTCTGGGGTTTGGCATGGTGTGTTCATTCCGTGGGAGCTCCTCAGCTGTAGAAATGCTGGCAATTTGGAAAAATATGGCCAGATGGTCGTCCTTTACCAAAAGCAAGTCAAGATTGATTCACAGGAACTGCTAATAGGAGGAGATGGGGATTGGGGAGGAAAGAGTTTGCCCGTAAGAGACTGTGGAGGCAACATGACAGAAGGGAAACCGGAGAAAGGTTGATGAACCTCAAGAACTCAAGAAGTTCTCAATGGCGCATAAAGTGCATAGTTCTGGCAACTACAAAAGCAATACTTGTGCAGAAAATTGTGTAGGAAAGGTGTGAACCCTGAGGACTCACATCAGAAAAACAGCTTACTAGCGTGCCAGTTTATCTGCATTAAAAAATTTTAAGGAATGGCTTTGCATGCATAGATTCAGTACTAGCTGGCATTTCTACAGAGCTCTGTGGGCTTCAGGTCAGTCAAGTCACACTTGGATGCAACGTAGAAGCACATCGAGATGCAGAACTAAACGTAGAAGTAAATAAGCTCTCGACCATAATTTTTTTGCACTTCTTTTACCCAGGGTTTCGGTAGTTGACAAAATTCCCATTACCATAACCCTGGCAGCAAGTTAACATCCCTGAACACTGCAGAGAGAAGCATCTCATCGAGTGCTTTATAATATTGCTTTGCTTCAAAAAAAAAGCAGTGACTACCAATGCATAGTCTGGTGAACTGTTACCACGTTACAATAAGAATCACTAACTCTTGTGCTCGTGTCAAACGCCTTTTCTTCCCCCCAGCACAAACTGCTAGTAGTAAATAGCAGTGTAGGATATTAGTAATATCCTTCTAGCCTCCTAATTGTTAGGTATTTCCAATAGGGAATACTCACAAACTAACACCAGCAAAAAACCAAACCAGTGCCACATATGTATCATTCATGTATTTGGACTTTTTTTGAAACACTTTCACTCACTTTTTATGCTAAATGTAAAAAGGTAAATGGTAAAGATGTTGTTTTCAGTGATACTTTTGAATTTTCTCTCTTGCCAGAACTGCCGTTGCTACACCATCCTTTCTCTCGCTGTGCTTCGCCATGTGCATCTTTGTCTTTCACAGTACAGTTGGACAACTCTCTACCACCTCGTGCTCTGGCAAGTGTTCAGTTCACCTGAGACTAATTGCGCTGAGCTAAGCAAAACAACGGCGTATATGGAAAGCAAGGCTGGCAAACTACTACAAAACCTACAGTGTTATTAATTCATTCTTTCTGATTTACAACAGATATAGAAACACGAAGAGACCATGATGATTTGCCTACCTAGCTACAACTTTTTCTTTATGTATACGCACCGATATTTTTCACACTGGCTGCTTGCGAGCCTGAAGCTGGTGGCAAAACCAATTTTTAAATGGAGTTCGTCTCTCGGGCAAAACTGAACATTCATCATTTTCCTCCCCCAGCCCTTACACTGGTGAATACAAATCCGCATTTACTTTTGAGAACTCCAAAGAGAATTGCGAATTCAATTGTTTTTAAAAGACAAAACTTGGCTTAGGGAGCAGGATGCCTCCTCCTAGCTTATCCCTCCCTCCCCCAGCGCAAATTCGTGTCACAGACTGGACGACTCTGGTAAGAAGCATTCAAGGCAGTATAATACAGACTGGTAAATACAGCTTGATAATCAGGTTTGTGAAGGTGCAGAGCATATAAGGGATTTATTTTTGATAGTGAATCTATACACATATACATCATCAAGCCCCCACTGAGAAGCAGACCACTCCAAGTGATTAATACAGCTAAAGGGGGCAGATAAGAGATCAATGACAAAAATCACCTGGTAAAAAAAAAAAGTAAAAGGTGTTGCATTAAAAGGGCTTTTACTTTGCATGAGAAACAATACCCAGAAACCTGCATTTTAGCACTTGTACTCAACAAGCACTCCAAAGTATGCTGGGATGAGAACAGAAACCCATCCTTTCTAATAATCTTGTGACAAAAGCTAAAAGACATCATCCTATTAACTAGTGATCTCAACTGCTAATGCAGAGTACTTCCTGGTGCCTTTTATGTAGAATGCCGCTATTAAAAAACCACTAAACATTCACTGTGAACAACACAGAATCATTCATCTTTTATCAGCATCTCTTGTTAGAGGAGTATGAGAGGGGCTGAAGGTGTCATTGATATTATAGAGTGGAAATTAATCAGAAATTTTTCTCATATTTTCCTCATCACACTCATTTACTTTTGTACAAATTTCCCCCTGCTAAAAAGTTCATACCCAGCCCCCTGTTGTACGCTTTTAAGTTGAGAATATTCAACGAGTGCGTCAACTGAAAGGCACCAGGTCCGAACACAAAAAGCATTCGAAATTCTCATTTAGTTGTCTTTATTTTGCTAGCGCCATGTGGTCCTTGAAGATGTAGAAAACACGGGAAGCCGAGTAAAGATCAGAGCAAGCTCATTAGCATTCTGACAAAATTGGAGTGGTGGAGATGTATAGTTTGCCTAGTTTGTCGTTTTGAAAGCTACCGGTGGTAAGCTTTCTATTTCATTGTGCTTTTGTCTTTTTTGGGGGTTTTCAACGCAGCGGGGTGGTTGTTAGCCTAGGTTTTCACAGTGCATTGTGGGAACCTTGCCTGCACATTCAGCCCTTATAGTATCACTCCAGTTCAAGTCAAAAAGTTTTGGGTTTTTTTTTTTCCTATTTATTTCATAATTGCCTATACTAATGCATAATCGTTGCCTGGCTGTCAAAACCCATCCTGTCCGACACCTGGTTTATAAAGTTAAAAAAAAAAAAAGAACAAAAAAACCCCAAATAAAATACACTCTGAGCTGTATTTAATAATAAAACCTTTCATACATGTTGCTAGTTTTCTTCAAAAGACAAGATAAGAAGAAATTAATTTAAATTCCACTGTTTACAATAAACTAGAAATGAATCTGAGACAGATCCAGTTGATTAGAATTCAAAAGAGACTCTTTCACCATATAAGATCCCCAATTCTATTTCAGAGTCTCTTGAAGGAAAGATGGGTTTATGCTCCAGAATTACGTAAATAATGAATTACCTCTTAGAAGACCTAAAGAAGTTATTACTCTGGTCATTTGATTTATTTTTTTATTATTTTTTTTTTAAACATAAGGCTCACTTTGAAGGGCTAAAAGGGCTACATTAATGCTGCTATTCGACATGAACGTTTCCAAGTTGCAATGAAATGGATAAAGGTCTTTTTGGATGAATTTATCTGCTAAATCCTTGTGGTTGCCCTCCTATCTTGGATGATGACCCAAAAGAATGTCAACAGCTCATTTCCCAGAGAGCTGGAAAGAGTCACTACGCAAGCCATAATCTGCACGTTCTCAAAGAACCATTTCAAACATTACATTTCACAAGCTGTTTAAAGAGATTTATCCGCCCCCCTCCCCCCCACTTCTCATCTCCACTATCCTACCAGTACTTTGGACATCAGTGCTTCGGAAATGAGGGCTTTAACAAAGTTGAAACGTGACTTTTTACGTATTGCGCTGGTGGGTCGTGCATACGTGCGCACACGTACGTGCACCGTGCAACACGTGAGTGCCCGCGCTTTCCCCCACACTTCCAAGTCACAGCGGTGCTAAATTCTAGCCACGCTATGGCGGGGCCAAGTCAACACTAAGAACCCAAATAGAGGAAGTCACCCCTAATTTATTCACTGGATTTTTTTAATATAAGGTGTGTCAGGCTGCCAAAATCGCAGATATCCCTTTACTGGGAAAGGATGAAACCCAGTTTGAAAGGAGTTACAACTGTCTAGATTTGGATACAGTAAATTTTACAATGGAGTGGGGATTAAAGATTTATTTACTTAGCAAGGGGGAAAGGATAAATAAATATTAAGAGAAAAAGCCCCTTTATACAAAACCTTCAACATTCTTTCTTTTTGTCATGCGCTTGGATAGCATCATTACTTTTGTTAAACCAGCCAGTCTCTGCTGACCACAAAAAGCAAATGGTCAGGCCAAAGAGGGAACGCTGGTCTTTAAAAACAAAAAAAAAAAGTACAGGCAGGTAAATGCCTGGAGACAGAAAGCTCCGAGATACCCCCATAGCCATGCGGATTGACAGATCTAAATTTTTCCATCATATTTGAAATCTAATTTCACCCTATGCCCACGTAAAAATACATGAAATTTAATGACAGGAGGTGTTGCAATGTTTAAGCTGTACATGAAGAACTATATTCCCTCCCCAACTAAAACCAAGCCCCTCCAGCCCTGAGAATTACATAGCAGGCGTTATTTTAAGCTTAACAAAAGGCAGAATTTTGCCAGCTCCGAGATGCCACCTTTATTTCAAATCTGCTTTTAATCACTCGGTTCCTTTTCATTCCGGTTCCAACTCCCAGCAGAGGCAAATAACCTGGAGACTGTTATCCGCACCACAGTAAAGGCAACTGAATTATTTTCTATACTTTGCAATGTGCTTATAGCTGCAAAATTATTTATCTCCTTCAGTGCGTTCTACTACGAAAGTTTCCTCCAGAAGAATCGCCGGGACCAGCCATATCAAATTAGAGGGCAGTCAGGAGTGTCTAAGTCCAGCTTTAAAACAAATATCATAACAATTACTTAGCCATATGGAAAATAGGGTATGTCTTTCCTGAAAGCTTTTATACATTTTCTATCTCAAATTTCAACTTCATTAGAAACTATTTCTGACTAGCAAGCTGCAAGATTGCTAAATATCTAACTGTTAACTCACCATGAAGAAAGAGACTCTTTTGAATGGCAGAACTTTTCCAAGATGCAAATGAACAATAATCTAATTTCGAGAGTAAATTAACTGAAGGATTCATTTAATATGTTTCAAAGTCTCCAAAATTAAGTGGCAGTTGCGACCTATGCCGTACACAGACATGCGTGCGCCCACGCTCACATACACACGCTAAGGCAGCACCCCCGCCAGACCCGACTCCCATCTTCAGAAGAACTCACATTGTACTTATGTTTAGGTTCCTATGACTTAAAGGCCAGATGTTTCACAAATGACCAACAATTGGAGGTTAGAATAAATTAATGACTGATTTCTGAGCTTTGATGGAATTAAGCATACTTCTTTTCTCAATGTGCCATGTGAATGTTCGCCCGTTAAACTTTTTTTTTTTTTTTTTTTTTTGACAAGTGAGGCCACCCGGCAGAAAACAACTGATGCAAAACCCAGGAGTAATCCCTCTGTTTAGTTCAACACTGTGGTTAGCCTTAACACTGCCTCTATTATCCAATGGATTTAGAGAAACTTTCATTTATTTGTTGGCCTCAGTCTTCCAACTTTGTTGCCTTCTTTAAAGGGCCCAAGACCCATTCCTATGTAAATACATTTGCATAGGGCCACAATGAAACGTTCTGGGACTGGGATTAAACTCACAGAACGAGATAGATAGCTGCCCTGCGCACATTTGTGATCTTCACGTAAGTACTTTCACAAATACATACGAGTAAATGAAGCTGATGTCAACTCTCGCTACAGGACTTTAAAAGAAACGCTCCGTCACAAACTACGTCCCAAAGCCCCGAACTCCGAAACAACTGGCAGACGCAGCACCCAAATGTGAAATTACAATATAGATAATGAACAAAAAGTCCTTTTCATTTGGGAGCTGTTACGATCGGCACTTTACTTGCTGCAAAATGTCATCGCCTCTGCTAACCTGTTCCTGTTGCAGGAGGACAACAGGATCCCTGTTGTAAAAGTGATGATTCACAGCTACCTGTTTTTTCACTTGTTTTTTTTTTCTTGCTGCCTGTTTATAAAAAGTACCTAAGGTACAATGTAGTATTATTACTGTACACAATACAGCTTTCTTGCAACCAATTCAAATACAAAGCTTTGCATCCAGCGAGTCTATTAGGAAACAGCACCAGGATTAATACTCGCAATTACAACCCTCAAAAAATGCAGGTGGACTCTCAGTGCCATTTCGCCATTCCCACATGCAAAACGTCAATACCTTAAAGGTTTATGTTCTGTAGGAGGGGGACGATGGACCCAAAGCATATATTAAGGACTGGTTTTGTAATTTCACTGGCACTGAGGGCTGTGGGCCAGGAATTGCAACTGAATATATTCTTTTGGTATGCACTGAAGGAGATAATACCTTCTTCCAGGGGCTCAACGAACATAGATATCTAATTCCTTGTTTTGCAGTACAGTCTGATTTAATCTAGTTTAAAAAGCTTTGTATACATGACTTAGAAAAAAATATCATACTATACCGTTGTTCAAGTCCAATGCTAAAATGATTAAAAAAATTAAGCCAAATATATCAAACTTACTCATATACAAAAACACACTAGCCACTAGCAAATGACTTGCATAACTGAAAGCATGTTAATGAAGACACTGGCACAAATCATCAACCAGTTCTGATTTACACTTTATTTTCCTTATTTTCCTGACTGTAGGGAGAGTCTCTCCTGCCCCGTGGAAATGCCATACACAAACCCAATTTCTCTCGTTGGACTAAGCACATCAATACAAAAGCAAATGAACTACCAAAGTGCCCTAATTAACAATTTTGCAAGTGAATGCAGACATCAGTGCCACACTGCAGCCATTAAAGTCTATTCCTTGCCATATCTGTTTCTGTTAACATTTCAATAGACCAATTAAATGACCTTTCCCCCCCTCAAACTCAATTAAGCTATTTGAACATCAATTGATAACTTACCATGTATTTATGCAAAATGCGCGAGAGATTCATTTCCCGCCACCCCCCCCCCACCCCCACCCCCCCAATCCTAATGATGTTTTGAAGAAGAGAAAACTATCTTAACTCTGCTGTCCTGGTATTCCATGGAGAGGGGCCCTGGGACGGGCTTGCCTCCCGGGGTGCCTGGTGGGCACGGTGGCACGGTGGCAGGCGGGTTGGAGCAAGCAGGTGCGAGGCAGATATTCTTCTTCCATGCCATTTGGTCCCTACCAAGCAGCTGCCTTGGGAGGTCAAAAGAAAGCGGAGACAGCCATCTCTTTCA
>NC_071468.1:19506233-19511233 GCF_028500815.1 Rissa tridactyla | reverse complement strand
GGGTCAGCACAGACAGACCACAAGGTCTCAGCGGCTCGGTTCTCATCTTAGAGCAGCACCACAAACCCAAAATAACTTCAGTGTTGGCGTTAGAGTTGCACTAGGTAAAGCAGCAGCATGGAAATCACAGTCAAGGTGAATGATGGGCCAGTGGAGAACGGAAATGACTAAAAAAACCCCTTTACTGCTTAAGATTCACCCTGAAAACAGCAAATATAAGATAGCTGTCAATACACAGAGCTTATCTGCCCGTGCAAGATTTTACGATACTGCGTCTAGCTAATGTGGCTAATGAGAGAAAACAAACTTGACAAAAATAAACCCATGAGGACAGTTTAAAACAATAGATTAAACCACCTGCATTATTTCCTGTGCAATTAAACTCTACAATTAGTATACAGTAGGAAAAATACCAAAATGGTGATAGTATCGCTTATCTGGTTCTCTAGAGAATCAAATTTACAGCCACCCCCGCCGCACACTGTAGGTTAACTCTTTGCACCGTGGGTACGTACAAGTCTGAAATATGAAATTAGTTGCTTTTGAAGGACACTGAGCTCCCTCTGGTGAAGGCATAACAAGTTTATTAAGTAAGCACCACCTCTGGAAGTATAATCCCCTCTGGCTTCTTCCACGGAGTTTATTGGTTCAGTTTTCCTAACCATGAGCATCATTAGGGCAATGCAGTAATTAAGAGTTGTTAGAAAGTGAATTCTCAAACTGCAGATTAGAAAATTAAACTATTTCCTGATTACATATTAATGGAGCACAACAATAGCAGTTGCCATAAGCTTGGAAGGCAACCAAGGGATAAATCTGTGTACTTAATTACCATAAACAATGGCTGCATAGAAATGAAGTTTTATGCACATTCCCTTCTGTAATATGTCTGATATCAGTACACACTTGACAATTCTTGTTCAATTATCTCTATTATTTAATGCGCTGTGAACGGCTCTGTGTAAATAAAATTAACCACCCCAATTACTTTGAATTCATCTAGGGACAACGTAATAAAAAATGTGAAGAATTCTGTATGCCTATTAATCTAAAACATTACAGAAGCTTTCACCAGATTTTCTTGTCTGTATTTATTTTGTCTACATTTATTTTAGTGCACTGCTAATTCAATTACATTTACCATCAGTGGTCAATCAGCAGCAGCAGAGGTTTTTTTTCATTTCATTAATCCTTATACAGTACCACAAACATGCTCATCCATCGGTAAGGTACAGGATCTCATATGGAAAATACAAATATGCTTCTACTTGAATTTGGGAGCTTGCAGTTAATCAGAAAAACAATTAAAAACACTTCATACCCTGTGGTCAGATAACACAATATCTGATAGCGGCATTTTTTTTTCCAAATAGTTGTTTTTGCAATTAGTGAAGAAATAGTGACCAAAAAAGAGCTAAATTTAGATTAGAGATTTGTAAACTGGGCTTCTTTGTTTTTTATTTTAATTGTGTTGTGTGATAATTCTGCATTTTAATTGGCACTTGGATATCAAGATGATAGACACCTTAAAATACAATGAGAGGAGAATTTGCAATGGAGAAAGATGCTGTCAGAAGTAGAGACAAAACTGTTTTATCCCTAACAGGTTAGGCACAACATGGGTAAGTGCAATCCTGAAGAAAGCAGGATAATCCTACCCCTGCCATCGTTTAATGTCAAGCCATTATAATAGAGGAAGAAGGGAAATCAATGATATTAGATTATATGATTTTTATACTCAACCAGACAACTCGTTCCTCTTACTCCAACCTCTGTGCCGTGTTTTCTCTAAACACTCGCACCCATTGAATTTTTTGTGACAGTGTATTTCATACAGTCTGTGTTGCAAACCCCCTTCTGTATAGGGAACTCGCACATATATCCAGAGAGGGACAGCAAACGCGCCGTCAGCTTATTCTGTGGAGTTCAAGGCACTGAAGCACTGATTCCCCTCACAGTTCTGCAATGTACCAGTAAACTACATTTCACTGGAACAAGGTGAGATTACATTTTCATTTTAAGTGCAAAGACCAAGGACTGAGGTTACGCCACCAGCAACATAAATTACAGGATATTAATAAAAGTGTGACTATTCAGATTCAAATGGAAATCAGCAAGCCGGGAATTTTAATAACTTTTATTTCTTCACACATCTTAGAAAAGTGTTTCTAGTCAAATCATGAGCAGCTGGCACTGGAAATGCAAAGCTTCAGCCAGTTCCAAACTCTTTGCCTGGCTGACGAACTTTGAAAAATATCAGCTCCCCATTGGCCAAGGGCCAGAAACTTGGCTTCTCCAGCCAAAAAGGCTGTCTCGCGGGGCTGGAAAATGGCAATGCACGTGCAGATGAGGACCTGGGTTCTCTTTCTACAGCCCCATTTCCAGGAGGTGCCCTTTCCCTAATGCAGGGCAGAAGACACAAGGGCAGCAGTGGAAGGGATCCCTCCACAACGCAGGTTGTGTCCTAGAGAGCATCACATGAGGTCTCCTCTCCCCCTGGTCCATGGCAGAAAGGGAGTGGGACACGGAGAACCTCCAAGATCCACTCCTCGCAGTTACCCACAGCCACCGTCGCCCTAGTAAAGCTACAGTGGCATTTTCAAACTTTTATTTGCAATCTCAAGGGCCAGAAACTTTCACTAAAAAGTAAGCAGAGTGTCTAATGAAGTCAAACAGTGCCATAAGCTGGAGTCTAACCAAGAACATACATTGTCTATACTTACAGCAGCTTCCCTTTCAGTAAAAGCTATGAATTCCTCCACATTTACCAAACCCTACACGGTCCAGGGGTTAGTCACTGTATCTTTCTGGTCTTACCACTAGCCCGTAGTAAGGAAATTCCCACCTGTTTTAATGCCTTGATACATGGGAGCAGGAGACAAAATCTCTTCCAGGGAAATGAATGTAGCCAGAACAGATATTCAAGCTGCAGCCTGAAACAGTCCCTCCTGGCTGAGCAACAAAAAGGACTCTCAAACGCAAAGGACGAAGCACTGCCAGGTGGCAAAGAGTCTCCCCACTGGAAAAAAACCACCCCCAATTTTGTGCTGGAGGAGGATGAGAAGGAAGAGAGAGAGCTTTCTTCCTCCTAAAAGTCTAATAAAGAACAGGGCCAAGCACACGGAGAAGGAAAGGATGGTCCAGCTCCCAACAGACACAATGGAGATGAGCAGACCATGCTCTGCCTTCTTCTTGAATTTAATTTCAAGGCAATGACTGAGTCATGATTTGAGTCTCCCAGTCATTTCATTTATCTTGTATGGTTTTGACACACCTGGAAGCAAAGCTGGAAATCCCAACACAAAATGTGCTCCTATGCTGATGGGGACAATCATCCTGCAAACATTTGTTAGGACGATTCAGTGTAAGCCTTTCCCCATACAGTTGTACAAACACAGCACCCTGCTTCAGCTCTCGAGGAATAGGGTCAGCAGAGACTCCTACATGCCTGCGGCTCTCCAGTATTACAACCCCAAGTAGTACAAAATTAAGAAAGAGATGTGCTTAAAAGAGAATGCCAATTATGAAACCAATTCATTTGTGGTTCTTGTCCTTCACGTTGTGTTTTCAGGATCTTTTGTCTACGCTTGCTCATATGACTTCCTGGTTCCTAAAGCCTGCATTTTCAGAAAAACCAAATATCAAAAGACTTCTCAGCACACCTCTGAGAGCTGGCAGCATTTCACATTTCTCATCTTTCTGGTATGTACCAACACCTAGGGGAGTATTTGCAAAACCCCGAGATCATCATCAACAGCCCTTCAGGGCTTTGCTAGCTATCAGGCTGTGGTTCCTTTCTTCCTTCAAACTTGGCTTTACAGACCACTTGGTGGTCTGTGGCAAGCCGGCAGGTCATATGGTGTTGACTCATCTTTTTTGTCTCCAGATTTCTCTCTCAGAGAGTAAGACACTTGGGCAAAGCAGCCCAGGCCCTTACAGAAGAAGCTGGGACTAAGACAGAGGCACAAGCTGCTTATTAGTCTGTATCAGGAATTACTTCCTCTAGAGAGGTAGGGAAGAAAAACAAGTGCCAAGGCGCTCTCCGACAAAGAGCTGAGATACAGCAAACCCTCTGAAGCAACTGCAGCAGGTACCAGAGAGGGAGCGAGAAGGAGCAGGTGGGAGAAGAGCCTACAGGAAAGGGAGGCAGATGAGGAGCCAGTGGAAGGGGACTGCACATGGAGCACAGAAACACAACAGTGTTTTAAAGCCATAGCAAAAAGAGATGGTCAGATTTTTTCCCACTACCATATCACATTAAGGACTGTTAAAAAAAGCCCAAAACAACAACAAAAAACCCCTCCTAATACTACTTTTCCATGTAAGCAATTGCAGTTGCTGCCACAGGGATGTTGTCTGATGACAAATAGGATATTGATTGGCAGGGGAGGTGGTACAGGAGATAGGCTCTCTGTTAAGATGTGAACTGTAGTCAGAGAAGTTTGAGTATCCCAGCTTTCAAGGCTATGAAGTTAACTATAGGTAAGAAACTCCACTTTTCACATGTTTTCTCCTACATCATGGTTTGAAGCTGAGAACATAAATAGGGTCTTTATCAAGGACTTGTCAAATCATTTGTTTTAAGTTAAATCCTGAATGCTCAGGAAATAATCAAGAACATAAAAATAACTTTTCTATTCTGGCTGCACCACTTGTCCCCTTATCCCAGGAAAAAGAAGTGGTGGGTATTCATTAGTATTCCTGTTACAACCCTTACAGCTGCGCTGCATAAGCCACACTAGCTGTGTGCTAGACTCCCCATTTTATGCAGGATACTTAAAAAGAAACACCATTTCGTCGTGTGTACGACACGAAGAAGACAGCAACTTTTGCCCTACTTCAAAATACAAGATACTAAAAAAACCTAAGAAATGTAAGAAACCTCTTTTAAAATGGAGTAAATGACATAAATCAAGTAATAACATGGTTATTAGAGTTTTAGAAATCCCCAAGTGCTATGCTGATGACTCTGTATGTATCTAGAGGCAGTATTCAGAGTT